>NW_004955568.1:563915-601157 GCF_000276665.1 Chinchilla lanigera
TCCTTTTTTTCTCTCTCTTTTTTTGTTTGTTTTTTGTCTTTTTGAGACAGTGTCTCACTATGCAGTTCAGGCTGGCCTTGAGCTCACTTTGTAGCCCAGACTGGTCTCAAACTTGCAATGATCCTCCTGCCTCAGCCTCCCAGGTGCTGGGATTACAGGCATGCGCCACCATGCCTGGCCTTCCTTTTTTCTTCTTTCTCTCATGCCAGTTGTTCTTTCCTATTAGATAATAATATATTTTGAATAGCTCTCACTTTGTATAATTTCATGTGCTATATAAGATATACACTATGATCTGTGTACTTTTCTGTATGTGTGTTATATTTCAACAAAAAGTATTTTTTAATGGCTTATCAAGATTTTGGCTGCTGTGCTTTTGAAGAGGGTGAGGTGAGAACATTATGCCATGATAGTACTAAATTATCTACTTCAGTAATCCAAGATAGCAAGTTCTCCTAGCCCCAGAAAATAACTGTAGAAGAGGTAAATCCCAGATCAAGCTATCAGTAGATGTACTTGTAAAACTTAAGGAGTTCTAGGAATTATACTATACATTTCTCATGCACTTGGGTAATCTACTTCTGAATCCTAAAATAAGGAAGGAAGGTGAGTAGCACATCTCTCCCATTAAGAAAGCCTAAGTGGGGAAGATACTCTTCTGCTTCGTGGCATTGCTCTGTGGCCCAGCCTTGTCAAGTGAATGCTTTGGGCCTGGTCTTTGCATTTTTGGGGCAGCGGAGAATGCTGAAGGCAGGAAAGGAGCAATTCAGGTGTTAGGAATTCAGTGTTGAGTATTCAGTAGAAAGAAGGAGCAATGGAGCCTGGAGCAGCTTTCCAGGCAGGATATTTTTTTGGGGGGAGTGTATTGGGGAAGTGAACCCAGAGCCTTGTGCACACTAAGCGAACGTTCTACCACCAAGCACTATCCCCAGCCCTAGGTAGCATGGCTTTTGTTCCAGGAATTGAATGAGTTCTTAGCTTTCAGCCTTTCTTAGGTCCTTTCAAGCCTCTTCATAAATTCTGAGTATATTTGATTATACTTGATGCTGTTCCTAAATCCGTTTTCTGATTAAGATAATCACAGAAACTTTTGTTATTTACATTCAAGTATCCTGACTAGTACAAAAGCTCTCCAGCAAAAGAGATTCCAAATTCTGCTCGCAATTCTTCATTCGTATTTTATCATATGACTTCTCATTCCACTAACTCGAGATTATTTGGAAGTTAATTATGCTCCTGTCTCAAAAATACCAACATTCTTGCAGGGCAATTAATCCTTCATACTTCAATGTGAGTTCTTTCAACCCAGGTACTTTTCTCCTTATGTCTATTGGAGATAAGTACATTAAGAAAATAGGATGGAGGAGTTAAGGAAGATTTCATTGTGGAAGTTAGGCCATTTCAGGGAAGGGCAAGAATGAAGTACAGTACCAAGGTAAGGAGACTTACAAAGTCAGAGGGCCTATGAGGTCATGATATTTATATCAGGCAGGGAAAAGAGGAAACCATGAAATAGGGCTGAGAGAAATGTGTCAGAGACCCAATGACAAACTTTTGACATTTCACTTTAAACTGGCCTTTGGCATATGCATTTTTGTTTGTTTGTTTTGTGTTAGGGTAGGTAATTAGGAGCTCTGGCCTCTTAGGGTTCTTGGAGTGATTACAGGTGATTTATCATGTTATTACAATTCCCAGTTTATGTTACAAACACCACTAGGAGAAGCATTATGGGCTCAGAACCCACTCTTCCAGACTAATCTTCATAAAACAACAGGAGTTCACTCAGAACAAGTTATACCAGATTAAACTCATTTCCTTTGTTGATGGGGTTACTAGCCTGCTAGGCTTTAGTGGGATAGAGACCCATGATCCCAGTACAGTTAAACAAATTTATAATTGATTGGACAATTTCATGCAAAGAAGGCTGATTAATGAATCTGTGTCAACTTTAAGGGAGGTCCCTAGGCACTTGCTGCAGGTCCCAGTCAACATTTTTGTTAATGACTTGGATGGGTTCACAGAGCATGCTGATCAAATTTACCAAAAGCATTAGTGGCAGTTGGTTGACAAATCACAATTTAGAAAGATCTGAGCAGACTGAAGTGATGTCCCAGATATACCAAAGTGGGATTTCACAGGGATAAATATGAAGACGTACACTTAGCTCTAAGATGCCAGCCAGCTGTATGTGTAGAGACTGGATATGATTTGGCATAACACAAATGCAACTGAGGGAGACTTACCCTGATACAGAGGCGTGATGTTTCTGACTGAGCAGTACCTCTGTTGGGCTCCAAACTGCCAGAAACATACCTTCAGGAGGTATGACTCATCCAGTCATATGGGCAGTATGCACTGCCCCTGAAGAGCAACAGGGACAAAGCGGAAAATGTCCAGCAGAGAGGGCCAGGCCATGAGGGAGGGGTCTGAAGCCTTCTGTAGGAAAAGGAACAACGATAACGGACAAGCCCCGAGGTCTTGGGGGTTAGGCCACCTGTTTTTAATTATTTGCAGGCTGGTAAAATGGAAGATGAATTAGATATGTCTTGATGGCTTCAGGGGTACAACTCACAGCCATGGGTAGAAGTTGCAGCTTCTACTTGAGTTCTAAAATTTAGGAACCTTTCCCAACAATTAAGGGAGTAGGAATGCATAGTGTTAAGAGGTGCTGTTTTGAATCTCAGACGTGCCACTTAATAACTGCACTGTTGGGCAAGTTTTCTCTTTTATTTTCATGATACTAAAACACTTAGCAGATGGTCTTCTCACAAAGGGACTCAATATATAGCTACTTTTATAATGGTTGCTGTTACAGTTGCTTAGAAGTTGAAAATGCGGCCTCAGGTGGGAGTGAGTTTGAGCACAGCTGGAACCATGGGAAAGGGATTTAAGTCTTCCATGTGGTGGGTGGGGTGATTCGCAGGGCCTGTTCAGTAATGAAATTTGATGTCTCTGGGACAAAGTGAAGTGTATCCCAGAGAGGAAGGAATGGGGGTTGTGCCTCAGGTCTTTATTTTCTTTCAGGTTCGTTCTTAGAACAGATAGGTTTTGTGATTCACAATGCCAGAAGAGTTCATTTTTTTTCTCAATTTATGAACATTTGGAGCTTGACCTGTGGGCTAGATATAAAGTAATTAATGATTTTAAACTAATTTCTCTTTATTGAGGCCAGATTATACATTAGGCCATGAATGAATCATCTTCCATATATCTTTACAATCATACTTTAATATAGTGAGATAGTAACATTATATGACAATTGCATAATAAATATATTTCATTCAATATACTGATGTGGGAATATTATATAATATATATCACAGGAACACTGAACAAGAAGCAATTAATTCTGGCTGGAGGATTAGGAAAGGCTTCTTGGAGAATGTGGCATTTGAGTTGGGCCATGGACGAGTGAGATTTTAATAGTTGAGAGTGGAGTGGAGGCAAGGCCTTCCAGGCTGGGGAATGGCTTAAACAAAGGCACAGAAGTAATTAGCAGAGATAATGAGCCGTCTTCCCTGGGCTAACTCTCCCTTTTTCTTGTGGATACCTTCCTCATTGCTATCATCGATGACAGCACCCTGATATGAAATCGTAGAAAAAACTTTGCATTCAGTGACTTGTCATTATGCCTGTGCTGAGGTTCTTTTATGTTTCATTATTAAAATCAAAGAAAATGCTTACAACGTGTATATAGAGCCCTAGACACTAAGGCAGGTGAACTGGGTGACTCCGAGAGGAAGCTTCAGGCAATGAGAGGTACACACCAAGAAAGGAGGTCTTAGATGGTGCCCAGAAGCAGGCTTCTTCACCTGCCTGGGAGAGGCTTTTCAGGCTTTGCAAAGGGCTGCTTTGGCTGGGGTAAGTCCACTACCAGGAATGGGGTCTGAGAATGGGAGTTCATCAGTAGCGGCCCTTCCACTGTTGTTTTAACTCACTCATTTATACACTGCACAGGCTTAGGAAAATGAGAGAGACAGATCACTGGAGAAGCAAGCAGCCAGACTACTGTGGTTTGCCTCAAGGATGGATGTCCAGCTACTTGACTCAGTCTGTCCAGCTCCATACAAGCATTAGGACAGAACAATGGTTGGGGAGATGCCTTGGCCCAAATTTAGCACAACTGGCCTATCTGTGATCAAGGGGTAGGGGTAGTGAGGGTTCATAAATTTACATATCAATGGCAGTTAGAGACAAGAATCATGTTGGAGGTTTGAATGTTTGTCCCACCCCCCCAAATTCATATGCTGAAAGCTAATCACCAATATGATGGTATTATGAAGTAGGGCCTTTGATAAATGATTAGGCAGTGAAGCAGCTTTCACGAGTGGGGTTAATATCCTTATAAAACAGGCTTCAGAGAGCTGCCTCAGACCTCTCACCATGTGAAGACATAGGATCCATCTATGAGCCTGAAAGCTGCTTTTACCAGATACAAAATCTCCTGTTGCCTTGACCTTAGACATGGCAGCCTCTGGAATCATGAGAAATAAAGTTGTTATGTATAAAATACGCAGTCTACGGCATTTTATTACACAAACCCAATTCAAGAGGAGTTGCAACTCAGGGAGTGGCTCAGGATTCCAGGGACTGTCCTCATGACATCTTATCTAAGTCAGAGTGTTTGTCTCATTTCTTCACCTGGCATTTACTGAGCTTCTGTTGTTGTTGTTGTTGTTGTTGTTATTCTTTTTATTAATTCTTCTTCTTATTATTATTATCTTGCTAGGCATGGGACGCTGTACAGAGAGTCACAGATGGAGGAATTAACATCTTGACTTCAAAAAGTTATAGTTCATTGAGAGAGTGATAGCATCTCATCAGAATGCCTTCTTGAAAACTACTGCAAGCAGTTACTTCAACTAAATGGAAAAATAAAGACTTACTATGAGTTTACCAAGCAGTGTTCCTGTGTGTGCAATTTAATGCACAAAGGCATTTGCAGAAGAAAGAGATAATGCACAAAGGCATTTTCAGAAGAAAGAGATAATCAACACACCTGGACGAAACCTGTTTCTTCTGAAAATTTACTTCTCCTTATGTGTGGATGTTAGATGCTGAAGATTTGGCTGATACTGAAGATGCGGTAGAATGGAGACACAGAAACATTGAAAGTCCCTGTGTGATGGAAACAGCATCCGACTTTGGTTGTTCCTGGTCCGGTTGTTACAGTAAGGATATCGTTGGACTAAGGACTAGTGTCTGCTGGCCGCAGCACTGTGCTTCTCCAGCCTTTGCTTACTGTGGTCACTGATTCTGTTGCACCGGAACAGCTCTAAGAACTGTGTCAGCACTCCCAGAGTCTTCCGCAATGTGTAGAAAAGCATTAAGGACTACATTGCCTAGGGGAAAAGACTTACTTGACTTTGGGAGTGAAAAATCTGATAAAGAGGCTGGACTCGTACTTTTGTTTCTCAGTCTGTCGGGATGTTGCTGGATCACAGACCATGGTCTCAGGATTTTGACTCTGGGAGGAGGGCTGCCTTATTTGGAGCACCTTAATCTCTCTGGTTGTCTTACTGTAACTGGTGCAGGCCTGCTGGATTTGGTTTCAGCTTGTCCTTCTTTAAATGATGAATACTTTTACTGCTGTGACAACATTAACAGTCCTCATGCTGAAACCGCCAGTGGATGCCAGAATTTGCAGTGTGGTTTTAGAGCCTGCTACTGATCTGGCGAATGACCCTTGACTTCTGACCTTTGCCTACTTCTTTTAGCTGAGTAGGCTTCCTTTCATGCACCTTAGTTATAGCACATTTCTTGTGTTAACATTCATTTTGAGTGTGTCTTGTTTTGGCCCCATTTCTTACAACCTCAGAAATCTTAATGTACCCATGAAATGTACAGTGTTGTTACTTATGCAAAATATATTTTTGTTTTAGAAGGGTATTAGGTCTTTTCGTAACGGTGAGAACAGTCTTACTGGATTTCTTTCAAACAAAATGCTTCAAAAAGAATGTTACTAGTCGCTCATGGTGGTGCAACACCTGTGAGCCCAGCACTTGGGAGGCTGAGGCAGGAGGATCACTGTGAGTTCAAGGCCAGCCTGAACTACATAGGGAGACCCTGTCTCAGAAAAATATCACTAATGCAGTGTCATTTAAAGTGTAATTTAGATTATTTTGAATTTTGAAAAAGTCTTTAAGGGTTATTGATTCTTTTTATGTGTAAACACTGTACCCAACTTTGCAGATCATTTCAGGCATACATTTCTGAAGTTTTATTTTTAAAGACTGCACATGTTGGAAACCAATCTCTTTTCCATAACATTTTCTTTTATTTGAACAATTACAAGTGGACCAATTCAAGCACACCCATATATGAGATCCTTTGAGTTAGAGAATAATTGGCTTTGTGGTGTTAGCTCGGTGAGCTAGCAGGGCACTAGTTTATTTATAGTTTTGTCCAAAACCTGTGGTGCAC
This sequence comes from Chinchilla lanigera, assembly GCF_000276665.1. Lineage (NCBI taxonomy): Eukaryota > Metazoa > Chordata > Mammalia > Rodentia > Chinchillidae > Chinchilla > Chinchilla lanigera. The sequence goes on from NW_004955568.1 coordinate 570,339, forward strand.
CACTGCCCCTAACTTGGCATATTTGAGAGAGATTTTTAATAATTCCACAGTCATTTGAAGAAATGTACAAATAAAATCTACTTTGAGGACTTTACCAAGTTACAAAAAAAAAAGTACCAGACTTGAGTGGGGCAGGGCAAGGTGGAGAGATTGCTTTAATGAAGAGTAAAAATAACAGCCACTATTTACTGGACACTATAAAGTTTCAGAACAAGTGCCAAACCCTTTATATGTATTATCTCACACTTCATGATAACCTCCAGAAACCCTCACAGTGGAGGAAATTTCCAGTGTCCCATGCACATCCATATACATGACAGTTCAGTTCTTGTAAAGTACTGTGCTATTATTATTATTATAATTAATTTGTCAGTTGTACCATAAAGATAGAGACTTGGAAAAGCCTTGCAGCTTGCTCAGAATCTCAGCATCTACATAGAAGAGCTAAGATTCTAACCCAGGTGAGGAGTCTTTAATTTTTGAGACAGGGTCTCATTATATAGTGATGGGTGGCCTTGTATTCACTGTGTAATCTAGGCAGGCCTTGAGCTTGCATGCGTCCTACTGCCTCAGCCTCCCAAGTGCTGGGATTTCAGGCATGTGCCATCATGCCTGGCCCTCTCATATAATTTTTATCTGCCTATGAATTATTCTGATAAAAATAGATAAAACTTGGCCACTGGAGTCTGGTGGAAGTAGGAGAGAATAGCAGCCAGTGGTGGTGAGAAAAAGACATAGCAAAAAGTTCTGAGATACATTTTGCTAAACTCATAATTTGTCAAGGGCTGGCCTTGGCTGTACATGACTTATCCAGAAATTGGTTAGAATCTGAGAATGGAGCCAGCTGAAATGAGCATCATTGTACTTCTTTTTTTGGTTTTGGTTTTTCTCCAGTACCAGGAACCAAACTCACGACCTTGCACTTGCCAGGCAGGCGCTTTGCCGCTGAGCTAAATCCCCAGCCCCTCTTTGTACTTCTTAGCCTTGTTAGCAGGTGCCATCTCATCTCAGGAAGAGACAGCAGGTATAGAAAGTTTTCTTGCGTTTAGGGATTAGCTTTATGAAGGATGATACTAAGCAAAGAAAATGGTTGTGCAGGTTACCCAGACTGGACTTCAGTGTCAGATAATTAATTAACTGTGACTTTTGTTCAGTGAACATTTTTCTATTTGAGATGGGAGTAACTAGTCTTCCAGCTTTGGCTAAACATGTAAAAAGTGAGTCAAGAACGAGCCACAGCGTTAAATCACTGAAAGCAAAATAACAGCACAGCTATTTGACTTATTTCTCAATGTTACATCTGTTTATGTTTCTAGTTTTGGAGGATTTTCCCCTCCATTCCTATCACTGGAACACACCTACCATTATCCAGGCCGCTCAGCTCAGAAACACCCAGAGTTAATGTCACAAGACCTGTGGGTCTGAGGAAATGGCAGCTCACACAACCAAGTCCAGAATGTTCCAGGCTGCTTGGGAAAGAAAGGTCAGTCCATGAATAGCAAAGAAAAACCACTGTTGGCCGCTTGCTGTAACAGCCATCAGTTGTCAGCTAATGTAGAAATGGTGCCTGTGATGACAATGCTATTTCCAACAGTTCCAATGTTATACAATCAAGGATTTTTTTTTTTTTTTTTTTTGCTGAATTTGCTCTATTTTGCTAAATTTGCTTTATTTTGATGTAATTTCATTCATCAAAATATAATTATTTAAATATGTAACAGTGGCTTAATTATTATGTCTTTGAAAAACGTCGCATAAGTTAACATACCTAAAAACAAAATAAAACCACAAACCAACCATCTATCTGTTGAGGCCATGCACTCTAATCTTTGGTTTTGGAAAATCTGGTTATGGGATAGAAGGGAAATCAAAATCTTTTTTGTCTCATCTATAAAAGGCAGTTACATCTTAGCAACATAGCTTAGCACAGGCTAGGAGAAGATGGAAGTGTGGCCTAAGTGTTTTGGCATGGTAGCTCCCCAAAGTAAGCTTTGGGGTTTCAACTCCATCAAGAGAAGTTGGAAAGGGAAGTGACATTCACAGAGCATCTCCTTTGCACTTGGTTCTGGCCAAGTGCTTCACACACCACTTCTTTTGATCCTTAAACTTCTTTCTGAAGTGGGCATTAACCCAGTCTATAGGCAAGAACATGTGGCCCACTGCTTATGCCCCTTGAGAAGACTAAAGAGTGGATTCATTAAATTCAAAACAAATTTGTACAAGACATATCCATAAAGAAACTGCATTTTCTTAGCAGAAGAAAAAGTAAGGGAAATGTTAGTTTGAATAAAAAGGAAAAGACCTCCTCTGCTCAGCAGCATAGAGCCCACCAAACCCACAGAAGGCTGTCACTGGGCTTGATGACAACTCTGGAGATGATCTTTTATTGCACCTCTTTCACATACTGAAAAAGCAGCTTTGGCTCTCCCTCAGGGTTCCAGTGTCATGCATGTGAGTTACCAGAGATAACTCTCTGAAGTTAACATGAAAAACTTTTCCTAGAAGCTTCTGCTTTGACTCAAGAGAAACTAAAAGTTTTTAGAGTACCAATGTGTATTACCTACACTATTTCCAAGAAATCCCAAATGGAGAATGCAATATATTGTTTTAATTACAGAGGAATAATAGCCTAAAGTGTAGAACTTTTACCAAGAAGAAATGAGTATCACATAATGAGCAATAGAAGCTATGTGATTATTGTTGCTGCTTCTATTCAGACCAGACCCCAGTGAGGCTGGGACAGAGGCCAACCTCTATTTGAATTCCATTCTTCTCTACCCCTACATTCTGTTCTTCCCCAATTATCATTTCTTTCTTTCTTTTACATAATTTCCTTCCCTAGGGGAACCCAGTCCTTTCCATGAAGAAGAAAGCCTAGATGAAATGCATTTATACAAAAATAATAGAGATGTAATGTGTTGTCTCTCTCACAGGTATTTACATTTTAAAACTTTGACCTAGAGAGGGCAATACTTAATTTAAAGAAAAAACTTTCCAGTAGTGGAATTGAAGGCCTCACCAAAGGAAGAGTTTCAAGAGAGATTTTCAGAACAGGGTACTGAAGGTGATAAAAGGAGGGATAAGAGTATCTTCCCACCTATTTTCATTACAAAAGGATAATAGCCTAGAATTAGGCATTTGGGTACAATGAAATTAGTTCACTCATTTCCCATAGTTGTGTAGGAGCCTATTATCTTTACAGGAGAATGACCCTGGTATCATCTATTGCTTTCTAAACAGAAATGATTCATTTGAGCCAGGTGTGGTGGCATATGTCTGTAACTCCAGCACTTGAGAGGTTGAAGCAGGAGGATCTCTATGAGTTCAGTGTCAGCCTGCTTGGGCTACTTAGTGAGTTCAAAGCTTACCTGAACTACCTAGTGAAACTCTGTCTTTAAATAAGCAAACAAACAAACAAACTGATTCATTTGAGAGGTGGTGTAGTTCAAGTCAAGTCCAGTTAACTGGTGGAAATGGAAATTCACCATAAAGTGGTGATACAAAGGAGTAAAATATATTAATTATCTCTTAGGGAGATAATAATTCCCATGGGATATGGAGATAATTCTCTTTTATGATGCAGTAAGGTCCATAATCTAAGAGTGCTTTGTGAAGAACTATGGCGGAAAGAAACTTCTATCTCATTACCTCTGCCTCCTTGTAGCAAGACTGCTATCTGTACATAATGCACTATATAGAAGATTTGAGCCTCTATTTTTACCAGTTTGCTGGGAGATAAGTGCATTTGCTATGAGATTTTTTTAGTGTACCTTTCTCTGCAACAAACCAGTTGAGGATCATTATCCTCATCAGTCCTTCCACAGGGAGCCACAGGATCCCCCAGAAGTGAATCTTGGCCACATTCATCACATTCATCTCAACCTCCACTTCTCTCTCTCTTTCTCTCTTTGTGTTTCTCTGTCTCTTTCTGTCTTACTGCTTCTCTATGTCAGCCTGGTTTTTCTTTTTGGACCACTGTTGATCGGACACTTTCATTAGATTGTCACTGGGTCTCAGCCTCTCTTTTAACCCTGAGTGCTCCAGCTGCTTCTGTTCCCCCGGCGGGGCCTCCATAAGGATAGTTTAGATTAAAATCCTGGGACCGTGCTGTTTTAGGCAGTGAAATTAAGCACTGTGACCCTGCCTTGCAAGTGCAGCAGTAATAGTCACTACTTTTTAAGGTTACTTAGATCAGTGGATGGGTACTGTGTGATTGGGTGAACCCCTGAAGGTCCCAAGAATCTAAAAACCTTTTATACTATGCAGTTTTTCCATGAGGCACTGAGGAAGTCAAGAAATCCTCCCACATTACCCTGAAGGGAAAAGATAAAGAAAAAATAATAATCAAGATTTCCATCTATTTAGTTCCCAGGACATTAAGCAATCATAAATAAGTTTTAAAAAAGAAGTTCTAAGGTGTAGAGAATAATGTTGAGCTTTGTACACAGGCAGTACTGATGGTCAAAATAAGTAGGAACTATGCGTCTGAGGCATTTACCTCCATCAGTTGAGGTGATCCATCTCATAGAATAATGCTTTTCTCAACACAGCGGGGATGTTTTTGTTTTAGAGCTGAGTTTCTCAGAAGATGGTTCCTAGGCCTCCTACAGCAGAATCACCGGGGTGCTAGTGGAAAATCTAGATCCCCCGGTTGGGGTCAAGTTAGGATGCTTTCAGCTACAAATAACAGAAAACTGAGCTCAAAATGACTATAGGAACTGGGAAATTCAGAGATTCAATAACCTTTTCAAGGACTCTTCTTTTAAATTTTTCTCCCTTCTGTCACTTTGTCTTCATGCTAGTTTCCTTCATGATTGGAAGATGGTTGCCATAGCTCCCAGATGCAGCCACAATGATGTTCAGCACAAAGACTCTTGATATGAGTGATGAGGCTTTTCTCAGCGCCTCCCTACCCGGACTGGATTTGTGGTCATGCCACCCATGCAGCCACATAGGGCCCTGTGCTCAGAGGAGCCCTGTATGTGGGTTAATATCTGTTGTCATCATTTTTAAGTTCTTAGCAGTTTATCTTTGAACTTACGTTTTGTAAGTGAGGTCTCAGGGGGTAATGGGGCATGCACAGGGTCTGAGGAGATGCGTCATCCCATTCACATAGAGCTTTGCAATGTCCCAGGAATGTCCACACACTTAATGGAAGCTCGGCAAGACACAAAAGGAATACAAGACATAGGGGAGGAAAAAGAACTTTCTCTCTAGTCTGTAGTTCTTAGCTGAGATGAATTTTCATAACAAAAGACAGATTAAGAGAACAAGGAACAGAAATTTAATAGCATTAATACTTCGTGTACACATGTGAGATACCCAGAGAAATAAATAAATCTCAAAGAAGTTTTTAATTTAGAGTTAAAAACCACTGTCCACCCAAAGAAAGGAAAAAAGGTAGGGGAAAGGCTGGTTATGGGGAGAGGGATAAAAACAGCAAGGAAAGCAAGGGTAAGGCTGGTTATGCAGATTGAGGCTGTGTCTTCTGATGAGGTCCTTCTTCTCTCCTCAGCACTGGGTAGAAGACACCCTGAAAAATTCCCTTTATAGAAGTAATTTTCCCTTTTAAAAGGATAACTTATACTCTGCTTTTAGAGATTCTCCTATGTTTGAAATTTCTTAGAATGTTCAACTCAAAGCAATATTTATGCTAAAAAGATATAATTTGAGTTGACATATTCTAGTCTTCCTTAAGGGTTTCTCCTTGTTTTTCACTTATTGTTAGCACAACTATTGGACTAACTGCACACATTTTAACAAAAATTCCTCCTTTAGAGGCTAGAATTATTAAGACCAGCAGCTCAGTGGGGGCGGGGGGTGTTTCTGTTCTAGACACAATTTAACCTTAAAGTAAGAGACATGAGAATGAGAGAAGCCAATTTACATGGTGTGGTTAACTGACTAGTTTTCCTCCAGGGATGGTGAGCCGAGTCCCAGAACATTTAATGTGTGCTCCTGTTAATTAAGGATTATATTTTTCTATTAAAATGTGATTATAATAGAATGACTATCCAAAATTTTAGCTACTGTGCTAATCAAGTAATTTAACTTCTTCAGTTCACGCTTTCAGAAGTTTTGATACCCTATGGTTTCTCTCTCGCCATTATTGAACTCTTTCCTGTAGCTCCTACTGGTAGTAATAAAAAGTTTGCAAAACAATGAAAATAAACACATTATATGTACAGTACTTTAAGATCTGATGGTGGAATTTTCAAGAGAGTTTTCTTACTATATAACATTAAATAGCATTAATGCTATATTAAATAGCATTAAACTATATAGCAGAAAAACGGAGGTTCAGACTAGTATGATTTAAATGATATCATACTGCAAGTTAGCTACGGAATTCAGGTCAGAATGCACGTGTCCCGTGTTACTTTCTGGGTGTAGGTCCAACATCTATGGATCATTCAATCTCCACGCCCCTTTCTCCAAACTTTTTTATCAGCCTCAGTGCTGAATCTTCTATAACATTTCTTGTGAAGTAGAATGAGGAAAAGTATCTTCTCAGGTGGCATCAAAATTCCTATTAGGAGGATACAGTCTCTAAGAAAATCCCTTGGTAGGCACTTCAGGAGAGAAGGTCAGATCCTTAGGTTGGCAGAAAGGAAGTGACCCATAGACTGTTCTGCATAAGAGATGAACAGGGATTGGGTATGTTGAAAGGATAAGAGAAAAGAAGGGAGGTAAAGGAGGAGCTCGGCAATTTAGAGAAGAAAACTACAGTTGCCTAAAATTTGTGGAGGCACTTTTTTAAAACACAGATTTTTTTTCATACCAAAGTAGTGTTTTCATTGCTGCAAGGACAAGGTAAATCCTCTCTCCACTTTTCTCAAAATGTCAGCAAAGGCCTTGCAAGATTTGAGGAGAAAGGAGAGAGAGGGTAGTAAGAAGATAGAGGGGAGGGGAAAGAGGGAAAGGGTGGCTGGGTAGGAAGAGAAGCCAGATGTACTGAAAGGTTAAGTGCACTGGTAAATGTAACTCATTCCAGAACCAGAGGAGACCACAAAAATGTAACTGCTGTGAGAAAGTGAGGACATCTTGGGAAGGGCAATGAACTTTCCACAGGATGTGGAATGGAGATTTAAGTCAATCTTATCTGGATCTCAAGTGGCAGGGTCTCTGCCGTGACATTTGGGTTATGTTAGATTTTTATTTTATTTATAGTATCAAATCCATTTCCTTGACCCTCCATAATCTTGCCTTTCCCTATGAAGCCAGGATCTACACAGAATCCCTCTACTCCGGCGAGGCTAATGTCAGTGAAGTCTCAGGAACACCTCATGCTGACTCAGAGCTCCCAGGCTTCATTTTGTTTCTGTGGATCTTGAAAGCCCTTCCTGCCCTACTATACAAACTATTCATCCATCAACACCTGCTCAACTCAAGCCCCTTTGTGAGGGAGTGGTCCTCTTCAACCCTCACTCTCTGTTTCTGGCTGCTTGGTGCACCTGCAGTTTATACCTGTGAAGTCTACTCTTGATTAATATCCTGTTTTTTTTTTTTCTTTTGAAGAGGCATAGAGTAATGCTTCTTAAATGCCACTTGTTTTTCATAAGTGTCCCCATTACCAGTGTAGATCCACTTGGCCTGCATTCCTGCCATATTGTTTGCTCATTAATGCCCAGTGTCCAGTTTGTTCCTTTGAACCTCACAGTGCCTTGCAAGGTGGTGTCCATTAACACTGAATGGTGGCAGCCTGACTTTTACCTTCCTCTTGGTAACAATCCATGCGCAGATGCTGTGTCTGTTCTGCTGCCCTAAGCAGCTCAGTTTTATCCCTACACTCAGCAGCAAGGCTCCTTCTGGGACTGTTCAACCTTCTGCTTAGTCTCACTTTGAAGTCAAATTTCTCCACAGATGTACTGATACCCATGTGCTGAGGTGGCTGTAAGCATCCCGCAGAGCCCAGAGCTGATCCTGAAGCCCCAGCTTGCCCTTCTTGTACAGGATCAGCCCCCGCTTTGGAAGACCCTCTGCCATAGCTCATAATAGCGGCTGGTCTTTGATGGGCACGTGTTGTGTCAAACCGCAGTAAAAAACATATGTAATACTCAACCAAGAATGCACATATGCATGCGTACACATGTAACCCAAACAGAGACTTTATAAAAATATTTTATGAAATTCACATTTTTCTCATTTATTTAATTAAAAATGGTTTTGGCAGCTCACTAAACTAGTTTCATGACTCACTAATAAATTGTGATTTGCACCTTGCAAAATATTTTTCTATAGGGTCAAAGGACAACTGGCAAAGGACCCAGCCATTCTGAGAGCTTCCGAGGGTGGCCACTGGAGAGAGGAGGTGGCTATGGGTGATCATGACTCCTTCATCCTGCAAGTTCAGTTGAAGGTAAAGAATCAGCATGAGAGGCAAACTGATGTGACACTTACATCTTGGTCTCCTTGCAGGGGGCAAGAGGGCAGGACATCTGAGGAAGGGCATGAGGTTGTCCTGTGGAGGCTGGATACTGTGTCCTGTTATGTGGTGAGCTCTGCAGACACCAGGATGGTGTGGTGGTGGCACCTGACACATGCACATTGAGTGAGGATCTCCTGTTTCTGTAATTCTCTGTTGGTAGCTACTGACAAGAGACAGACACGGGAAGATGGGGAGACAAATACAAATTCTCACTGCCATTGAGTGGTGGTAAAATGGTCAGGCAACAGCCTTGGAAAGTCCAGCTTCCCGGAGCATTCCCTGGGATCCCTCTGTGTCCAGAAGCAAGCTCTGTCAGTGAGGGTCAAGGACAAATACAGCTCTGCAAGGCTTCTGCCTGTAGACAGCATTCTTGGGCCAAGTGGAAGAACAGATACATGGGGGCAGGAGGGTTCGGGAAGCCCTGAGGAGATTACCCTGGCTGCAGCATCTTATCAGGGATGCTGCACACAGAAGAGGTGATGAGGAAGCGTTAAAAGTCAACAAGGTGCTGGTGATATGCTCTGGCTTGCTTACTTCCTACTGTCAAAGGAAGCAGCTCAGCAGCTCCTTTCTGTCCCATCCCCAGTTCCAATTGCTCTCCACCCAGCACCCTGGGGAGCAGAGTGCCCAGGGGATTAGCCTTGCTGGCCCTGTTGGGAGCAGGGGTTCTTCTCCATGCTGTGGCCCTGATCCTGGTAAGCAACAGAAGCAACAGCTGTGTCTCAGCTATATCCTGGAGCCAGTGGGCTGGCCCTGTCTGCTTTTTTTCATAGCTTGGGGATGCGTGGACAATCTTGAGCATTGTGACCTGGGGTGAGTTATTTTAATTCTCTTGCTTTAGGTATTCACATTCATTAAATGGGATTTGACAATACCATGTGTGTGTTCCTATGCTTGCTTAATTCAACAAATACACCTTATCACTTGCCAACTCAGGTCCTAAGGAGAACAACTCCTTGCTCAGACCTTTTATATTCTAGATGGAAGAGCTAGATAACACCAGAAAACATAATATATGATATGCCAGATTGTGATAAGTGCTGTGGAGAGCAGGAATCAGGTTAGGGCAATAGCGGGTATGTGGACAGGAGTTTGTTATTTTATATAAATTGGTCAGGGAAGCATCTCTGATGAGGTGACATTTGAGCAGAGATATGAGGAAGTAAGAGATTAGGTCCTGCAACTGTTGGGACAGAATATTTAAGCAGATGAAACAGTAAGCACAGAGGCTCTAAAGGGGCAACATTTTTACTGACTCAAGTACATCAGGGAAGCCAGACTGGTTGGTGAGCAGTGAGTGAGATAAGAAAAGAAAGAGACAACGGCACTATGATCATGACTCTCTTTTTGAGAAACAGTTCTTTTCTTCACTCATTCTTTTCCCGGGAATTTGGAGCAATGGAACAGTTTTGTGGGGATGAGGTGGGAATAGGTTTTGACACAGAATAGGTGCATTTTCTCTGCCTCCTTAGATATTGCATTCCCATCCTGTAAGATCACTTGCAACTTTTTTTTTTTTTGGTTTTTCTCCGGTACCGGGAACTGAACTCACGACCTTCCGCTTGCCAGGCAGGCGCTTTTGCCGCTGAGCTAAATCCCCAGCCCCCCACTTGCAACTTTTATGTACTTATGAATCTATTTGCCAGCTCATGATCAGGGGCCAGCAGAAGAACACATATGGTAGATGGCTTTCGATAATCATGTACGCCATTCTGTGCTTGTCATGTTTCTCTGTGGATACAGTACATGTCCCCATGGGCCATGGGACTAGGGCAAGTGGAGTGTGAGCAGACGTGTCATGTAACGTATCACCGCTGAAGATTCTAATGTGCTTCTGGATTTGGCTCTGTCCTGTTTAGAGCGTGTTCACCACAGTGAGAATGGCTTACCTCAGAGAATGGCAGCCCCTTCACCACAGGCTACTGCATGAGAGGATATATGGGAACCAGCTCAGTACTGCAGAGCCAAAGCTAGTCCATAGCCCTAAAAAATAAATGTGGTTTAAAATCATTCAGACTTGGGAATTATTTGCTGTTGCAAAATCTGACCAATAAAAATGAGATTCTGTGTTCAGCACTCTCAACCATTTCCTCTTTAATCCTCTCCACAGTACTTCCCTGTGCAGTTGGTACTCTCACTCTACTTTTGTAGATGAGGAAGCTGAGGCCCAGCAAAGTTAAGCAACATGCGCAAGATCATGAAACTGAAACGAGGCGACATTTGAAGTTAGGTCTATCTGACTCCCCAGCCACTATACCATGTGCCACTTTCTTTCATATGGGGGAGAGTAATGGACTCACAAGTCCCCGTGACAACTCGGGGTAGCTCATGTGTAAGACTGCACTTCTCCATCCAGCTGTGGCTCCACAAGCCAGTCAGTTCATTTCCCTGGTCTTTTTCGTCTCTAGCCCCACTCCACCTCTACTGTTAAAAGTGCTCTTGGGCTCTCATTTCCTTTCAAGCATCATCTAAAATGTCCTTTTCTGTGAAATATTTCCCAAATGACCAAAGAAAAAATTCGGTCTCTCTTGTCCTTGTTACTTCCAAACATATATGAAAATCTCTGGGTTATTTCTTCTTCATCTTCATCCCAAAAGGCACTAATTTTTTGATTTCACTCTGAAAATATGTATACTTCCACATTTAGTGAGAACCTATTATGTGGCAGCACTGTGCCAGAGCTGGGGACTAACATTTTTGGAGGCTCTTAACTCCTAGTGGGAGGTAGCATGTCAATGGATCATGTTATTAAAAGTACTAAGTGCTATAACAGGGTTGTGGTCACACAGAGGAGAGCTCCATGTTCAGCCTGGAAACAATTAAGAAGGTTTTCAGATACATGAGCTGTTTTGAAGGACAGGTGGGAGCCAGCTGATGAAGAAGCAGAAAGAAAAGAGTGTGAGCAAAGGTATGGAAGCAAGAACTGCAAGGCATTCTGGGAACCACAAGCAGCTGGGTTGGCTGAATTACAAGTGGGATGTGGAGAGTATGTGGTAGTGGTGGGTGGAGATGGTCTAGAGAGACAGAGCAGATGGTAACTGAGGGCCTGGTATTAACACAACAGGCTGAAATGTTCAAGGAGGATAAGACAGTAAGACCATGTTCTGAAGCCTTTCTACAGTATCGCTTTACAAGGGCTGGGCTCAGCTCATAGTTTGTTTCTGAAGCTCCCCAGTTTCTTCATGTCCTTTCCTACATTGCTCCCTTTTTGCTCCCATCTTGACCTCCAAACTTATTAAAACTTTCCTGTAGCTTTCCTTCACCTGAAGACAGCACTCTCCAATGTTTTTAGCTCCAGGGAACAGTTTCATGGAAGGCAATTTTTCTATGTTCCAAAGGGAGGATGGTTTCAGGATGATTTATATGCATTATATTTATTGTATATTTTACTTCTATTATTATTACATTATAATATATAATGAAATAATCAGGCAACCCACCTCAATGTAGAATCAGTGGGAACTCTGAGTTTGTTTTCCTGCAATTGATGGTCACATCTGGAGGCAATGGGACACAGTGACAGCTGAAGTGTGTTGTTTATATCCAGTCTACCCCATAATCTTATTTTGGTTTCTGTAGAAAACCCTGCTTCACAGGGATAGAATGCTGGAAATGGAAGCAGGCTTTTCAGTGATTTTGTGGCAATCTATGATATTTTGCTTTGGTCTTAATCCAGGGCATGTGGAGATTTTAAGTTGTCTCAAACATAATATTAAGGCCACCATCATTTGTGATTTCAAGCAGTTGATCTTCCTCTAGCACTTAAGTTAATTCACTTGGCTTATTCACAAATGGGTTGTGGGTCTGTTCCTTCCAAGTCCAGGGGTCTTTGTGGTTGCATAACATGTACCAGCTAGGCTTAGTCTCTCTCAAAATCTCTTGTAATATCTTAAATGTCAAAAGTCCAATGCTTACTCATTGTCCTCATAGTTCCTTTGGCTCTGAATGCATCCACTTTATTTGCTGACTTGGACACAGTTGTGGTTTTTTCCTGAAGTGACAGATAGAGTTCACTGAATAGATTGAATATGTCACATGAGTAAACAAGTTTTGGGACCAATTCTGTGTCACGGAAATGTGCTGTCAGTGGTGACTGTTTTTCTAAAAGAAATCTTTGGATTAGCTCTTGTAACTCAGACTCTGCTCAATGATCTATCTTTAGAAAGCCATCTCACTTCTGAGAAGACACATGTGCTCTGCGCCCATCTCCTTATAGAGCTGCACAAATAGACATGGGTTAATGTACTTTAATGTGGCTAATAATTTTAATCACACCCTGAAAAACATTGTTACATTAAGGTGACATTTTATGGCTGGTCAGCATTTCTCTATGCACAGAATCACATTTAGAAATGATCTTTTTGATCCAATGAGTACTCTGACAGAAATCCTTGTCCTAGTAGTTGTTCCATCTGGGGATACACCAACACAAAATGGCCAATTCAGTTTTCCTGGTATGGAACCATTCAAAGGCTTTAATAATTCTATATCTATGGTCTTGGTTGGCAAAAAAAGTACACATGACATATCTTCATGCACATGCTCCTGAAAAATATATCACTCAAAAATAAGCACTGTTGCTTTGTTGTCAACATCAGTAGACTCATCGATGTGGACTGCATACCACAGTGACTTATTAATCCTCTCTAACAACTGTGCCTCCATATCCCAATGGGTGGGCCACAAGCAGACTAAAATAAATGTTGGATTCTAACTTAAAGGCTACTAGATGCAGCTTACTACTGAAGTACATCAACTCACTTGCCACTGTAAAGCCTGCCACCAGTTGCAGCTCAATTGTCATTTGCCACTCACTAATAGGGTGAACACTGATATTAGTCTGCCAGCAACTGGTTTATTATTGTCTTGTACAGTCAAACATCTTGGCTAAAGTTATTCTGTATTGGCAGCTGTTCCCTAGTGTTAGCATCACTGGCTCAGCTCCCCCTCAGATCATCAGACATTAAATTCTCTTAAGCATGCAACTTAAATCTCTCACATGCACAGTTCATAGAAGTTTGTACTCCTATGGGAATCTAATGCTGCCACTGTTCTAATAGAGGTAGAGCTCAGGCAGTAATGTAAGCAATGGGATTGGTTGTAAATACAGATGAAACTTTGCTTGCATGCCTGCAGTGGGATTCCCAGGGATTGGAAACTCCTATCCTAGGGGGAAAGTTTATAGCATTACTCCTTCAGGCACATCTGCATCCTAACAAGGATTAATCCACAACATCAACGAATATTTCCTCACCCTTGTTCTTCATGTCCAATATGTCATTTGATCCTGACAAACACCCTGTGAGGATGGTATTATGATTATCCCTGTTCTAAGAAAGAGGAGGCCAAGTCATGGGGGAAATATCCCCGCAAACAACATCCAAGATATGGAACCAGATTTTGGGGTAGTGAGAGGAGGCAGCAGGATTCAGGAGGTAGAGACTAACTACAAACACCAAAAACCTAACATGTGGATAGACTACTGCATGTCTTCTGCCAACCCTGTCAGAACCCTGTTCATTACAGCACATAAGGGCCACAGAACCAAACCAGTCATCTGCTGAGATCACCCCTGGCCACCCTTACTCACACCCAATTTGTTCATGATCTGATTCTATCTTCCCTGACCCCTGACTTGACTTAGATTCTTCTTGGTTTTATGAGTTCAGTATTCCCTGTCTTCCCTGAATGACTCCACCTGATTTCCCCTCTATTCAGAGCTTCCTAGATTTTACTGTCCTGGTGCAAACCCAGACTTCGTACCTGTTAATGTCAGAGCAGAAAGGAGTAGGGATGCAGATAGAGTTGGGTGCTTAATAAAATCTACTGGTGGGGGTAATAGTGACAACTAACACTTACTGAGCTTATGTCTCATGTGCTACATCAGTTAATCCAAAAGATATCCACACTGATAAATCCCATGAGTAGTTCTTAGACATCCGTTTGCTTAAAGTGACCTCTGGTCTATCCATGACTTTCTACACTTGCTCCCAGGATACCACGTTCTTTGGGTTTTCCTCCTTTTCAGTCTCTGGTGAGAGTTCCTCCTTTCCTCTGGACCTCTTGCTATCACTGTAACCCAGTGCTCCATCCTTCATTCTTTTTTCTATTTATGCTCATTTCTTATTCACTCTTATGACTTTCAAACCTCATCCTGACTCATATATCCATCAACTACGTGACATATCCACACCAGTAAACATCTTAAAACTATAACCTTCAGATCAAACCTGCCCTACCCTCAGACTTCCTCATCTCCATTGATGGCAACTCTGTCTCTGAAGAATCATCCCCTACTCCTTTCCTTTATGTTTCACATTAAATCCTTCAGCAGATTTTGGTGGCTCTACCTTCAAAACATGTCTTAAAATCTGATCACTTCTTATTAACCTTTTGCTACCACTTTTGTTAACCCTTGCCTGGATTACTCCAACAGTGTCCTAACTATTCTTTCTCCTTCTACCCTTGCCTCTACATTCTATTGTCAACATAGTAGACAGATAGGTCTTTTTAGAGAGAAGAAGTCACACCATATCATTCCTCTGCTCAAAGACTTGCAATGACTTTCTATTTCTCAGAGTGTAAAAGCCCTCATAATGGCCTGTGAGGTGCCCTGACTCCACAAGTCATTGTCAGGAGCATCACCTGACATTGTCTCTTCTCCCTCTTCTTCTCCATTACCAGGCTGTAGCTACACTACCTTTCTTGCCATTCAAACAGGCCAGGCTGATGTCCACATTATGGATCTTGTACTGGCTGGTATCTCTGCACCAACATTCTTCCCTAGATGTAGGCCTGACTCACTCCTCACTGACTTGAAGTCTTTGCTCCAGTGTCTCCTTCTCACTGAGGTCTACACTGGCCATCATGTCGAAGACCACAATCCATTCCTGGCACTCTCAATCTTGTTTTCTTTCTCTACTTTCTCCCTATAGTGCTTATGACCCATATATTAAATAATTTACTTGTTTATGACATTTTTGCTCCTCCCAGTTCTAATCAGGAATGCAGACAACTAGCTAATATTTATGTAGGTCTATGTTCTAGGCTCTACCTTAAGTCCATATTAAGAAATTTAATTTTTACATTAATGCCATGATACAGACACTATTATTATCTCTATTTTATGGATAAGAAAAATGAAACATGAAGAGGTAATGACTTAACCAAAGTTTTACATCTACTGGTAAATCCTGGACCCAGGTTTTCTGGCTCCAGAGTTCATCCTCCCTCCATCTCCATTATTAGGGGTTGAGCCCAAGCCTGTGTACACTAGGCAAGAACTCTAGCAACTAGCTGGAGAACCTTTTAAAATTTCTATTTTGAAATAACAAAATGAATTGTCCGCAATGGCCTGGAACTTGTCATTTTTCTACCTCAACTTCCCAAGTAGTTGGAAATACATGTGTGCGCCACCACACTCACCTCAGAGTTCACTCTTTTAATGTAACACTCTGTCCCTTATTACATAATAGTTAGTAGGTGCACAATAAATTTTTTTATTTTAAAAATAAAAGAACAAAAACATATTAACAAACACATACATTTACAAAATAACACAAAAACAATATAAGCAATACTGAATTTCAGACAAGGTGATAGGAAATTAACAAAGTTGTTGTAACCACTTTGATATCTTCAAAGTGGTTACTCAGGAAAACAATTAGAGACACGTAAGATTGATCAAACAATTTGTCAGTAACAGTTCCTTTCAGTAAAGTGATAGAAGTCAGTAGTACAACTATGTTAGCTATCTTGCATATACATATATACATAATTTCCCCCTTCTTTCTTTTTTCTTTTCCCTCATCCCAGTTGCTCTTTACTTTTGAGCATTTTCCTTTCATTTCACAATATCTGTCATATCTCCTAATTTTTATTCACTCTTTCAGGTTCTTACACTAGTGAATAATACGTTATTTACACATGTGGGTCTGATTTATTTCACTTATGAATATGGTCTCTAGTTGTGACCATTTACCTATAAAAGCCTCGTGTTTATCTTTCTTTATAGCTGAGTAATATTCCATTATAAAAACACAATAAATATTTTTGGAATGAATGCATGAATAAATTCCTAAAAGAACACTTGCTAGGCAAATATCGATGTTACCTTACAGATGTGGGAACGGAGAGACAAAGATGTTAAGAAAACTGCTCACACAGCTAGTGTGATAAGGTAGAGAGTGACAGATCTGAGCCCCAAATGCTGTTTCCATTTCCAGCACTCACACCATGGATAAAAGATGGTGATAAGCTGCTAACAAACATACACTGTCATAGTTTCTCATTGTAAATGCTTCATATAAATTTTTTGCTTAACATGCCATCTGGGGATTCTCATAAAATACTTTGAAGGACATGAGAAAGAGCATCAATTTTCAACATTCTAATATAAAAATGAATCTCATGTGGGTCAGCTGACTTTCACAAAGAAGAGATATGACTCAGGAGCAGAGCTACCATTTCCCAGATGGATTCCAATTTGTCTGTAACTTACAGAAATGCAGAGGAAATGAAGAGTTACTCCTACTAACTCCTTTGTGTTAAGAACAGTGGGCTTTGGACTTGTGTCATTTTATGGCATCATATTTGAGTGGAGACTGGCTTGGCATGGTCACTGCTCTCTTAATCCTGTTCTGAGAACCACTCAGGGGCTCCAAGTCATTTTTGTCAGTTTTCCAAGTGTGTGTTGGCAACCACATTGTCCTAATGCTTGCCCAACCGGCTCTCCATCTCAGGGAGCTATTCCCACACTGAAGAACGCTATTTACATGTCTGCATTCCTGACTTTACAGTCAGATCAGCTAAAAATCACTTTGGGAGATGTCAGGGATATTAGAAGATTCTAAGCATATGTTAAGAAATTTAAGAGCTGTGTATCTACAAGTAAAACAAAATGTAGTTGTGTACTTAAGTCTTAGTTAAAATATGAGTGTATTTTCTACAAGGTAAAATTATTGAAACAAGAAAGTGTTACATGACAGCTTTGCTATTCATGCTCTTACCTTTTTTCTTTTCTTTTTTTTTAAGACAATACCAACCACTTAAAAGCGTGCCTCATTACATTTCTTCTTAATGGAGAGTTAGTTTGAGTATATTCATTGGAGTTAGACTATAAGAAGTCTAGAGAAAACCTGCTTGTTTCACCTATACCTAAAAATATACTTGGAGAAAGTTTGGAAGTATTCTTTATAATATGTGTCTCTATAATAGTCTATATCGTATACATACACATACTTGGTCTAAAAATAGGATGTATAATTAAAACATTTGTGAATTTCACCAAGTTAAAAGAGACCTTAGAGGGGATAGAAGCTAACACAGCAACCGACTTGCTAGGTTTTAGGCGGAACTGTGCCTTTAAAAAAATGAGTCTTGGAAGCCCTTCTATTTTAAAGATTCTTCTTTATCCCCAGCTCAATTACCTAGGCAGAGTCATCTCTCCTGATATGTAGTATAGCCCTCATTGTCTCACATTGTCGCTATATATTTACTCTGTGTCTCCCCAGTTAAACCATGAGCTCCTCAAGGGCAAGTGTGAGTCTTATTTATCTTTGTACCTCCAGACCTCAGTGCACAGCCTGTGTGAACTATAGAATTTTGGGCAGGAAATGGTTCAAGAAACAAAGTCCGATGTGGCCTCAGTCAATGAGGAGTGGTGATCACAGAGTTTATGTTCCACTTATGGGATCCATCTTCACCTCTGACCAACCTGTTAATTATCACTTTGGCCAAAAAGAACAAGCTTTCAAGACTTCCATCATGCCATTGTATAGGTAGGGTGACATATTACCTGGGGGAGAAGGCAGACAGCAGAGAGATAGAGATGGATAGATAGATAGATAGAGAGAGAGAGAGAGAGAGAGAGAGAGACAGAGAGAGTGTGTGTGTGTGTGTGTGTGTGTGAGAGAGAGAGAGAGAGAGACAGAGAGAGACAGAGAGAGAGACAGAGAGAGAGAGATGGTAGAGAGTGGAGGATTACTATATGTATTGAGAGGGGTCAAAACTCTGTTAGTAGTGAGGACACATTCTCTATACTCAAGAGTACTGTCACATCAAACTGTAGGTGAAGATGTTGAGGTTTTTATTAAAATAGTATTGAGATAATGAAACAAGGAAGTGACCTCTCCCCTAGACAATGCTTTAGACAAAGAGAGTAGGGGGCATAGGAAGGGACAAATAAAATTTTTGTAAGAAAAGAGAATCTAGATCTATCCAGAGATGGCCCTTTTGGGTTCTGCTGGCTAAGAGCTGTCAGTAGTTCCTTACTAAGGACTGGACTTGCTACAACGGTCTCACTGTGACATGTTTTCACCTATATATAATTATGTTCACCAACCACTATATATAGTCCTTGACCACCAGCAAGGATGAATAAATTTTTTAATGTTTTCATAATTCTCCAGGAGTTGGGTCTGGACTCCACGGACCCTATAACTGGTTCAGTCTTGATTTGCTTTGGTAGGAATTGGTACTTACCAAGACATGTTCCTCTACGTGTGCTCTGGTTAAATCCAGAATACAGTGAGTACTCTGTCACTGTTCACAGATGAATAGATTTGACTCGGCCTGGTGCTGTCCCTGACACAGCCTGTCAGGGCCTCTTACTGGACCATTTCTCCGGAGGTGAGGAGGTAGTGCTCTACTCTGAATCCACCTGTTCGCAATTTGGGATTTTTTGGGAACACTTAACAAATGCCTGAGCAGTAAGCAGTCAAGTACAGCTCGCGCTCTGTCACTTCATTGGAGAAAAACAAACCTACTGAAAGGAATATCTGAATGGCTGAAATTTATTCTGTCCAATATTCTCCTCAAGTTCAAGTTAAACAGTGACAGATTCTGTTTTGTCCCTGCTTGCAATTCCCCAGGTAGGAAGCCATCTGCCTTGATGAAAATGATTTATCACTGGAATGGTGTATAACACGGAGAGAAACAGCCCACTTGGCTAATGCTGACTAGGAATTTCTACTGCAAACCCATCGTGGTGACTGTTCAGGGAGCCGCCCCTGTTGAGGGTTGCTGTCTGGCAAACTAACTCCCTCTGAAGATGGTTTTGGATTGGAATCCTTGTTTTAACACTTTCTACTTGGGGGACCTGGGACATGTTCCTTCACGTTTCTGAACTTCATCAGATTTTCCTCATCTTTAAAATAAGGAATTATAATACCTACTCACTGAAAAGTTTTATTTTGAGGACATACTATGAAAATCTCATCCATCAAATCATGTATAGGTACAATAATAGACTTTAAGTCAAGGTAAAATATCCTTCCAGAGAAATTTGAACAGGGCCTCGCACCTTACCCAGGGAGAGAAACACTGATGGAACCACAGGGTGGCTCAAAGTTTTTGGCAAATGACAGTATGAGTCAGAAGCAAAAAAGCTTCCAAAATCAACAGAACTAAGATGACTGGCCTCAGAAACAGGGAAGGTAGTGGCCAAAAGGAAGATGATTCATTCATTGAACTAATTGAGTATCTAGTATGTGCCAGGTCCTGTTTTTTTGGGATAAAGATCTAGCAGTGACTCAAGACAATGAAATCCTTACCTCTGGAGTCTATATTGTAGTGGGGAGAGAGAGCTAGAAATATAATAAATAAGCTAAATACAAAATGTTTCAAAAGGTGTGTAAAGCAGGGGAAACTGGGAGGGGCTTATTAAGGTTTACAATTTTAAGCAAGATGGTCAAGAGTGCCCACCTAAGAAGATGGTATCAAAGCCAAAAAAAAAGGAGAAGAGGATGTATCCAAAAGGTCATGGCAGTGTGGGTAGGGGTGAAAGTAAAAGGTCAGGCAATAGAGGCTGGAGGGAAGACACGTGACCAGGCCTCAGTTACAGCTCCACCTTCAGTGCCTGGTGATGTGACAAGGGACAAAGGGTAATTTCTGTACTCACTACGGTTTGTATAGGACCAGCAGACAGTGCCCTTTCCTCCGTGCCCTGACCTCCCACCCCGCTAGATATCAGCCTGTTTCCAGTAGCTGGGTCTTGAAGAAAGTAGAGGAGCCTTTCTCCCGAGTAGGATTGCTGTGTGTGATTGTGCAGGTTGTAGTGTGCACAGGCTGCCAGCTGTAAGGAGGCTCCATTACTATTTTCCACCTCCTGTATTTGTATATTTATGAAGATTTTCTGGCAGGTATCAGTTTTTATTTTCAAATAAAAGGTGTTTTTATTGTAATCTTCTGACACTTGGGAATAAAGCGTCATGAAGAAGGGGCAGCTTTTTCTAAGTCTCACTAAGGCACATGGGAGCCAGTGGCAACTCAAAGGTCCAGGTCTCCAAAAGTTTTCAGTGGTTTGTTGACTGTAGACTTACTGGTTAAATAATGTCCCTGCTTTGCTGAAATTCTACTGTGGTTCCCATTACATGCTGGAGGAAACTCCCTTGCAAGCCATGTGAGCAGTGGCAATTCTAGAATTTCTTATTGGAGTGGTTTAAAGGCCAGGATGAGGGAGTCACATTTTGAAGGCAAGAAACATGTTTGTCTAGTTCGAGGAAGCAGCTGCTAGGGATGGAGAGCTGTAAGATACCACACACTACTACTGATCCCATTATTGTGTACTGGTTTCGTCTCAGTTTGGTGTTTGCTAACATCCCTAGCCTCACCTCTCATCATCCCTGACTATGGTTTCTGCGTTGTAAGCTTCATCCCAGGGTGTCAAAGTTAAGGGCTAAGGCCCAGTGGTGGGATCTGTAGGTCATGGGGGTATGGCCTCAGAAGTGATCAGGGATTAATTCATTTAGGAATTAAGGTGGTTCTTCTGGACCCTGAATTAGTTCTCAGGAGAGTGAGTTACAGGCAAGTAAGCTCAATCCCAGAAACGCTCTCTGGCTTCCTGCCTTATGATGTAATTGCACCCTCTGACATATGCTTCTGCTATCATGCCATCTGCCATGCTGTGAGGTGGACAAGAGGGTCCTCACCGGAGACTGCACTATGCTGCTTGGATTTTCAGCTTCTAAGTTGTGAGATAAATAAGTCACTTTTCCTTATCAGTCACCAGCCTCAGATATTTTGGTACAGCAATAAAAAATGGACTGATACATCCCTGCACTGAGACTATTCCCTAGCTACTGGAGGTGGTAGGTCACTTGAAAGCATCTGCGCAAGGTGTTCCACTGCTAGGGTCTCTTTATTCCCACTTCCCCTCCCACCTCATCATGTCGGCCTTGAATCAGCTCTTCTGTGAAGCCTGGTGCCTGAATCCCACTTCACATACACACGATTGCTCTATGCTGATGCTCATGAAACTTTTCATCAGTTCCTTTTAAGTATTTTCTGTCTGCATTAAAATGACAGGTTCATCTTTCTATTTATATCATAGAACACAGACTCCTTAAGGCTGGACTGTGTCTTATTAACCTTGGTAAACTCTCTCTAACACTATAGCTGCTCAATAAAGGTGCCACCCAGCAGTGCTTCTCATGTATAATTACTAAGCATTTCTGATGATAATAAAGAAAATGGTATTTTTAAATCACACGTTTGACAACCACAGCACATAACAGAAACAGATTTTAATCCTTTAAGTCCTAAAAGGCTGTTTTTTTCCATCTGTCATGTCTGCACTGAGACTAATAATTACTTAGGAACTGAGACATAAATATGCATCAAATAAGTACACATGCAGATAATAATAACACCTATGATTATGGGGACATGTATCAAATATCCTGAGCTATAATGTTCATACTTGAGGGTATATGCAATCCCCCTTTGGGGTTACAGAGAAATCCTGTGCCTCAATATGGCAAAGAGTGGGCCACCCACTGCCCTAAACACATATAGTTGAGAAACCCCCTGGGGTTTTGTTGCAGTCATTTCATTTTCCCCTTGATCCCTGGGGAAATGTACAGAGTATGTGGCCTTTGTAACCCCAACAAATAAGTCATCTTGGAAAGTTACCATTCTCAGGCATTAGGCATGTCGATGAGTAAAGTTCCCAGAAAACTCTAGGGCAGAAATATCCTAATTTAAAAATATTCTCCAAGTGGCTTATAGAATGTGTACAAGTTCAATTACTCTAGGCCTCCATGTGTAAGGCATATGGCCCGTCTGTGTGTATATTTGTTTCTCTGACTTGTGATTATTCAGAGGCACTACACTTGTCTCACTCTGTGTCATCTGTATGGGACAGGACTGCTTAGAAAAGAGAACAGCAACGTCAAATAAATGCGTGCCAGTTGGGGGCTTTTGCATTCCAGAGTAGAAATCATCCCTGGTCTCACTTGGTCACCACATCAGCTCTGAGAAGCAGACAGAATTGCTATGTGTTTCACTGGTCAGAAAAACTCAGGTCAGGGAAGTGAGGTGACTTGGGCAAGGTCACCAAAACAGCCAGAACCTGACCCTAGACATTCTATTTTAAGAATAGATACTTTTATTAAAGTATGATACTTCTATTAAAGTATCATATATTTGAACATATTTTCATATCTCATATTCCCTACCCCTACTTCTCTCTCTCTCTATCTGTATCATCTCTATCTCTCCCTGTAGCAAGCCCTTCCAGACCTCATCCCCATCCAGTGCAGTTTATATTTGTAATTCCATGGAAAAGTTACTAGAATTCTAGCAAGTTAATTCCAGTCTACCACTTCCAGAGCAACCTGTGGTGAGAATAAAGAAATAAACACATATCTGTAGACTTGCAGAGCCAAGGGGGTCCTAAGTCCAGTCGGAACAATGGCTAGCCAGAACAAAGGCCTTGACCCAAGCCTGAATTTTGGTTTTATTAATTTATAAAGAATGGAGTGGCTCAGGGATGAGTGACTGTGAGAATGGTAGGAAGTATGTGAATAGTGTGAGCTGGGCTAGGTAGGAGGCGGGATAGCATCTCTGCACTATGCAGAGAGAGTCATGCAGAAAGAGTATTCTTCTTAACACAGCTGGAGGAAGTATCTTGTGTTTTGGGGTCAGTGCTCCATCTTTGATGTGTAGTCTTCATGCCCTGAGATGCTTCTTCATGCCTGTTCCTTGAGGCTCAATCCCAGCCCACAGCAAGGCATCACTGACCTGTCCTATTGCTTTAAAGACTACACGTCAGCACCCCTGCTAGACCCATCTGCACGCTTAAAGCCAACTGAAGGAATAAAGAAATATCTTAGCCAGCTCTGTATATATAAATACATGGAAATAGGGCCAGGTTTAGCCAAAATGGAGACAAATGCTTTTCTTTCAAGGAGAGCAGTCCTGGTGGTTCTCCACATCTCTCTCTCTCTCTCTAAATTATAAAATGTATGATGGCCTTAATATATTAAATACATTGTACAATACATTTAAAACATGTTTCAGAAAGGAAAAAATGAAGTAAATGATTTTTCAAAAAGCACAAGGGCTGACATTTGTTGAAATTGTTGTATATAGATAGCCTGGTACACGGTTATTATTCTAATTTTACTTTTCATTATGGTTTGAGCTTTTTTCATAATAAAATGTTAAAAAAATAAGCACATTAAGAACAAAGAAACAAAATAGGGCCACCAAACAGCAATAGAAGCTTTGGCCAGGAGTCTCAGAACCAGGGAGTGTAAATAGGGAAAGGTTCCAGGACTTGTCCTTGGAACTGTCTGCCTTCTATGTGGGACCCTAGCCAGGGCATGTGGGGTGACAATGACAACACTGGGTTAATTTTGCCTGTGAGATTTTAGAAATATCACTATCATTTGCCTGAGCTCCTTCCTCTATGAGAGGCTGGTGGTGTCTGGTCAAGTGGTTCCACTCCAGAGCTGCGCTGCTGGGTCCATAAACCTAGCTCTGCCACATGCCACATATGCAATCCTGAAAAGTTACCTAACTTCTGTGTAGTTCAGTTTTCTCTTCTGTAAATAGGAAATTATGATAGCAGCTACTTCACTAGGCTGTTGTATCAAATGAAATATATCATATATAAATATACACAATTTATAAAGTAGTAGGATAGTGCTTGAAACATAGTGTACTAGTACTATATGTACTTGTTATAATAATAATAATTATTATTCCTTCTGCTCCCCCTCTGTATAATGCAATCTGATTTCTCAGGGACTCTGTTTCCCCTATTTTTACCCTTGAGTGAATTTTGCAAAATGTCTGAGTTTAAATAGATGTCAGTCTTCTGTGGGTGGGTGTGATTGAGAAAAGGGGAAAATAGCTCTTACATGACATGTGACAGGAAATAAAATCTGATGGGGAGAGGCAGGTCAATGATTAAATACAAGAGATTTTAGTATGACGTTAACCACCAATTGCTCTGTGATTCTACACACACTGTTCACCTCACTGGGCCACAGTACTGTCACTTCTAAAGTGATCTGAATGACTTGAAACAGGTGATCCCTGGCATTACTTTCGGCACTGGCAATTTTAGGTTGTGTCCTGGGTTCTGATTTATTTTTAGCAGTGGTCAGTGCCAGGATTTTAAATTTTAAACACTGTCATATGTTTAAAACCTGATCATTACAAGATTTCTTGACCTGAAGGCCTGACAGGTGCCGGATCACTCTGTACTTTGTAAGATGCTTGGTTAACTTTTAAAACAGCAAATTATAGGTAATGTATTAAACATTCAAAGAACAAATCATTTATATTCATGTATATATATAATGATTAGTGAATAATGTCTGAATTCATACTAGAATGTCAAATAAAAATAAACATGCCATATAAGCTGACTTTATTTAGGCAGGGATATAAAGCTGGCTATATAAATATCTGTCTACTTATAGATATTTTATTATGCTGCATATCTAGATATATATAGTGAGATAAATCTGAGATACATATTAGGTACTAGTCTATTTCCTGGATCTTTGTGTTAGGAATATATAGAACACTTCATTTAAAAATGTGTTAACAGACTTTTAACAATGTATAGCTTCTATGAAAAGTCACATATGTCTTCCTCTTTTATATAATTAGCATTGTATGCATATATGTCTATACAGTCATAGATATCGATATGTAGATTATATATATAATAATCAATGAGTATGAATTGTGGTTATTTCAGAGCAGTGGTATTTCAGGTAATTTTTTTTACTTTCTTCTTTATTGCTTATGTCTAGTTGAACTTTTACATGTATATGGTTTTTTTTTCCTTTTTACACTAGCCTTATTACTTATATAATAATAGTGCAAAGAAAAGTATATTAAGAACACTAATTTAGATGCTTCATAAAGACATGATTATTAAAGGAGAAAATTATAATAACTAAATGTACACAAAAAATGCCCAAAATTTCTTGGGGCAATAAACCTCCAAGGTAATACAATGGTTTTGTCCCATCACTGAGTTTAAAAAAAAAAAAAAAAAAAAAATATATATATATATATATATATATATAATTTTAAAGAGAAAAGAACAAAAGCAAAATATCAAAAACAAAGACAAAAACAAAACAACTCAAAACTATAAAAATGACACAGAATTTCAAAACAAGATGATAGGAAATCAACAATGGCTGTTGTATTACTTATTGTTATCTTCAGAGTTGTTGCTCAGATTACCAGATATAGTATGCAAGATTAATCAAACAATTAAACAGCAACTTTCCCTTTCAATAAACCAATAGAAATTAGTAGTACAATTATCTTAGCTATCTTATGTATATGTACATATATTTTTTTCCTTTTCTTCTTTCTTTTCTTCTTTCCCTCATCCCAGTTGTTCTTTCCTATTGAGCAAATTCTTTCCCTTTCACAATATCTATTGTACCTTTCAGATTTTATTTATTCTTTCAAGTTCTTACACTAGGGAGACAATACAATGTTCACACATGCAGGTCTGATTTATTTCACTTAGTATGGTCTCTATTTGCATCCACTTACTTATCTATATAAGCCATGAGTTTATCTTTCTTTATAGCTGAGTAATACTCCACTGTATAAAAATACCACATCTTTTGTATCGACTCCTCTGTTGATGGGTCATGAATGAGTTTTAGAGCTTCCTGGACATCCTTTAAAATTGGCTACAACTAGGAAAGTCTAGAAAATGTCTATAGCTGAAACAATTTGGCTTTGTGAGGATAAGTAATTACACTAATCATTTCTTTGCAGAGATTTAACTTTCTTTAGTTTTATAAAACTACTCAATACACTGCATTTGCATTGGGTGTTTCAATATTCTGGCAGCCTTAGACCTCAGACCGCCCCTTCCTGTCCTGTTCCCCTCATTTGAAAGAGAGAGCCCCTTCCCCGTGGCAGCCTTGCCCTTGTTAGCACAGGCCACATGGTCTGGGCAGCGGTTCCCACAGCCAGTTATCAGGAGAGTGGTGAGTGCTGAACAATAGCAGAGGAAGCTGGGCTGGGCTGTGTGCTGATAGCCTGGCAGACAGCATGTCCGGGGCAGGTGAGGAACCTGGCACACTTCCTTCCCAGTGGAGCTTGTCTCCTTTGCCTCTGGATCAGGCTCTTGGGAACAAAGAGTCTTAGCTCAGGAAAGCCCAGACCCCTCTGTGGGGCAGACAAGGGCTAACATCATAAGGGTTGGTTTCTTTTGGCAAATTATATGCTCATTTGACCTTTGTGGCCTCAGGTAAGGAGTCCACGGAAGCCAACCGAGCATATCCCAGTTGGAGTTGTCCTTAATAAAGCCAGCCCTATGTATTTTTTTGCCTGAGCTGATTCCCACTAAAAAAAAAACCTCTTAAAATACTCATTTAGTACTTCATACAATAGTAGTAGCAAACATTTACTAAGCCCTTATAATGTGCCAGGGGTCAAACTAAGTGCTTTATATGTAAGCTCATTTTATTTTTGCAACAATTTTCTGAGTTCTATTATCAGCTCCATTTTATAGGTGAGAAAACTGAGTAATAGGGAGTCATTTCCTCTTAGCCATAAAATTAGCAGGTAGCTTGGTAGAGTTCAAATCCAAGTCTCTCTTACCCTAGAAACCATCCTCTCAGCCTCTCTGTTCACACTCTACGCTCAAAGGTGTGAACAAGCAAAGCACGGTCCCTGTCTTCAGGGAGCTTCTAGTGTAAAAGGAGAGAAGGCGAAGAAGAGTTCGTTACCGGGGTGAAATAAGAGAGAGCAGCGCATAAGGTTTATAGCAATCACAGCAAGGAGCCAACCTAGGCCGGCTATTGATCGATTGTTCACCTGTACATGTGAAAGCACGTTCTAGAATGTTTTGTGACTATAAGTCTAGCTTGGAAAGCATATTTGAATCTTTGCCTTTAAGGCGTTGTAGGTATCTAGGTGGCTCAAGGCTTAATGTTAGTTGGGGTTGGTGCAGAAGATATGTGTAAATTCACGTGGAAAACAGATTCTTTTCCTGTGAATTGTTTACTTCATCTTGCCCAATAATCTTTGAATTCCACCTGGCAAGGAGAGTGGGGATTCTTTTCTGCCCAAGACATTTCTTCTGGCAAATATTTGAGGGTTCTAAACATGACCAGTGATCTACCAGGCCTTTATTTGAGAGGAAACAGAGTCCTCCCTGAACAAAAGCACAAACATATCTGTTCATCAGTTTTATTTTATTCCCAAAGTGTCTTTACTTTCCAAGTCTTAGTGAGGTTTGCATGCCAGAGACAGTACAAAGAGATAATCTTGAAAGTTGGCCTCTTGAAATAAAAATTTAATTTCAAGAAAGTACATGATT
This sequence comes from Chinchilla lanigera, assembly GCF_000276665.1. Classification (NCBI taxonomy): domain Eukaryota; kingdom Metazoa; phylum Chordata; class Mammalia; order Rodentia; family Chinchillidae; genus Chinchilla; species Chinchilla lanigera. The sequence continues at coordinate 598,364 of NW_004955568.1, forward strand.
ATTCATTTTTCAGTCTGTCCTCAAGGAAGTCGTGTTATATTTTTACTCTAAATACTGTGGTGAAAAAAAGATTCCCCCCCTAATCTGTTCCTGCAAAGATGGCAGAAAATAGCATAGGAATATATCAGCTGATGGTTATCCTTCAAAGCATAAAAATGGTTTTGAAGCCTCACATTTATGAAGGGAATGGTAAACACTGACTATTTTTCCTGACTCTTATAATTAGCAGATCAAAAATTCTGGGAAACTTTCAACAAAGCTTTGCGCTGCCCAGCAATATTCCCTCACCATTCTGATTCATTTTATCACGTGTCTATTGCGCTTTTACTGTGCAGAGTAGTGGAGAAAGGAAACACTTGGAGTTGAAAAGTTCTGATTCTAAACCTATTTGTTAGCTGCTTGACCTTGAATAAATTCTTTAAACTCTGTGTTCATCAGTGTCTTCATCTGTCAAATAAGATCATACCTACTCAAATAGAATTATTTAACAGATTAATGCAATGATTTCATGCAGCCCCCACAGCGGCATTTCTACTCCCTGTCCAAGTTAGGAAACCATGAGAGAGATAGAAACAGAAGCCAGGCAGAAGGAGGCAAGTATATCACATCATCTTGATTACCAACAAGACTTAAGTTCAAAGGTCTGGGTCAGGGTGTGCTGCAACATTGAGCTTTTCTTCTCAGTGACCTGGCAATGGACAAGGCCATGCCCCTGTCAAATGCTGAGCAAGGAGGAGCAGGAGAAACTACTTTCTTCCTACAGATAAGCAGCTTCTCAGGAGGCAGGGAGGGGAAATGATGAGCTACGTGTGTCCACAGAGCTGCACTGTGATTTCGTGGGCCCCTTCTATAAAAGTAGTAAAAATTATAGGTGCATTGTCATACAGATGAATCTATCAATATTATATTTTAAATCTATTAATATTATATTTTAAAACATTTTCTTTGACTTAAAATCTTTTATACTGACTTTAAAATAACTTAAAACCTTTTTCTTTTACTTTTCTTTGGTGGTCCAATGGAAGTACTATGGAAAACTGGGTGTGTGACACAAGCCTGTAAACCCAGCACTCTTGGAGGCAGAGGCAGAAGGAGCACAAACTGGAGCCCTGCCTGGGCAACTTAGCAACTTAGCAATATCCTATCTCAAAAGATTAAAAAAAGGAGGGGGGATGTAGCTCAGTGTGAAGACCCTGGATTTTGATCGCCAGTCCTGTATGCAAAAAAAGTATTGTGAGACCCAGCCACTCTGCCTAATGGGTGGGCTGACCTTGGATGCCCAGTCTATGTTCCCAAATTTCCAGCTGGATAATGCCTTCCTCTTACAGAGTATTGAGTGCTATCAAAGTAGTGGACTGAGACATTACTCCTGATGAAAACATGAACACGGGGGACAGAATGCTCCCTGAATGCTCCTTGTTCCTCCTTCTAAGAAGAAGTGCAGATATAGAAAGGCTGGGTAATGCTAAGGTGAAGAAGATACTCCCTGCCTTTCAGAACTAATTACAACCCAAAGCAGGGGAAATCAGTGCAAAACTGAAGAAAGTCCAGGCAGTGGGAATTCCTAGAAATAATTTCTTGAGGTAGTGATAGTTAAGCTTTGAAGGTAAGAGAATTTCCTAGATATGGAATAGACCAAGTAAAACAGGGTAGGGTAACGAGGTCATTCCTGACTGTGAGGCTGACTAAAAAATGTGTGTTCCCGAGAACAAATGAGTTTTTCTGAGAACTGTGAAATTAAAAAGCATGCATTTACCTGTTCTTCTGGCTGGAGTGGACACTCCCTGTTTGATGTTTTTGGTGTTTTATAAGAATGGGTGGAAAGGATGGACCCAGTATGTGCTGGGAACTTTACAGACATCTCATTTAATCTTCACTCCAATGATCTGCGGAGGATATCATTATCCTGACTTTTTCCAGGGAAGTTGAAATCCTGAAAGTACAAATGACTTTCTCAAGATCACAGAGCCTAGTTGACATTAGCAGAAGCCAGCACACTGGGCTTCTGATTGCCAGCCCAGAGCCCTGTTTTCTGCCTCCTTAGAGACTTCAAAAGGATTTTCTGAGAGCTATGCAAAAAAAAAAAAAAAAAAAAGTTCTTGCAGTCATATTTTAGGAAGAATGTTTTCCCAAAGCTTCATTTCTGACATTCCATTCTCCAGACTCTCAGACTCCCAGATGCTTCTCCTCTCCTCACCTGCTTTTCTGTCTACTGAGGGCTTCATCTGTTGGTGCCCCTTCCTGGTCTCCTATCCAGCATTGAGATCTCTGCTGTTCTGGGGTCTTCACTTGATTCCTCAAGAGGTGCTTGTTCCAGGCACCAAGTCATGGGTTGCTCCTGCATGCTTGCCCCAAGACCATGCTGGCTTGTAGGAGCTAACAGATAGTGGTTGAGTAGCCAACATCTGCTACGTGCCCAGCACTGTGCTTTACTTCTCTCACACATTGTTTTATCCTTTCAGCACTCCTCTGACATAGGTATCATTCAAATTGTAGAGATAAAGGCACTAAGACTCAGAGTTCACTCTAACTTTTCCAAAGTGGCCCAACTGGAGGTGCTGGAGGCAGAATTTCATTCTAGCAGCCTGACTCCAAACTTTGACCCTGACCCTGAATCAAGAGGCAAGGTTCAGCCTCTTGCAATACTTCAAGCTTCCCATCAGCTTTTTAGTATTTGCAGAAAATTGACCTCTGCTTTTTCTTTCATTTCAGTTTCTTAAAGTTTGTGTCTGTCTTCTCTCTCTCTCTCTCTCTCTCTCTCTCTCTCTCTCTCTCTCTCTCTCTCTCTCTCTCT
>NW_004955568.1:601257-669792 GCF_000276665.1 Chinchilla lanigera
TCTCTCTCTCTCTCTTTCTCTCTCTCTCTTTCTCTCTTTCTCTCTCTCTCTCTCTCTCTCTCTCTCTGTACTGAGGATTGAACCCAGAGGTTCTCACACCCCTATCCCTTTTAAAAATTTTTGTAAACTTTGTAACAGGGTCTCTCTAAGTTGCCCAGGCTAGGTTCAAACTTGCAGTTCTCCTGCTTCAGCCTCTGTCAGTGCTGGGATTACACTATGCCTAGCTTCTTAAAGTTCTTTAGTATTCGGATTCTTTGTTGCTTTTCAAGTTATGTTTCATAGATCCTTTTTTTCCATTAGAATTTCTCTATTTGACTGCTTCCTGTTCAGAAGCTTGTAGTTTCTTTTATTTTTGCCCAGTCTTTGTCACACCTTTTCTGTTGTCTTTTTGCTCCTTGCTGCCAGAGGAAAGGATGGAAACTGGAGTGTGGAATTCTTGGGTCAAAAGGCTCCCTCCAAGGCCTCTCTTCACCCTTTGGCCATACCAAGCCCTGAGGAAGTGCCTGGGGGTTTTACACCTTAGGATCCATTCTCTTGCTTCATTCACCTCAAAATTCTGCCTTGGCCCTACCCTTTCTCTTTTGATATTAAAGCAAGCATAGATAGTCTGGTGCTACCACATTGCCTCACTTTGAACCCCAGATCTGCCAGTAGTCCATCTATTGAGCTTGGGCAGGTAACTCAAACTCTGTGTATTTGTTTCTGAATTCTAACTGCATCTGCCTCACATGGTTACTGTGAGAAGAAAATACATGCAGAGACGGTGTTTAGAATAATGCCTGACAGAACATAAAACACACCATAAATATCAGTCATTTGTTTTACCATCAGTTTTCTCAGACTAGGCTAAGAGAATGCTCTTACCCTGGAACTTGAATCTTGAGCAAAAAGCCAAAAAGACAGAAATCCATTATAGATGATTTATTTGGGTAATTGTGCCCTGAAGAAATGGTCAATCAGTTCCTGCTCCTTGGATCCTAGGGCAGCTCTTGTTCCTCATCCTCTTGGATTTGGAACTTCAGCTATTTCTTTTATTCTGTGCCCCATTTCCAACAAATTTCTCCTCCCCCTTTCTTTTTTCTCTTTTTTTTGGCTTTAAGTAGTAACAGTTGGTTTCTGATACTTGCTTGCAAAAATATTTACTAAGTCAGCACCCTTAAAAATAGCCCCTCAGCCTCAGTTTAAATACTGACATAAAACAGCTCCTAAAATTTGATTCTTAAGAAGTACTTCATGCTAGGCAAAAAAATCTGAAACTTCAGAACCAGAATGTTTGGGTTTGGAGCTTGGCTCAATCATTTATCTGCTATGTGGCTCAGAGAAGTTGTTTAACTTCTATTCTTTGGTTTCCGCATCTGTGAAACAGGTGATAATAGCAGCAACCACTTCACTGTATTGTTGTGAAGATTAAATGTCATAGTACTTGTGAAGCACTTTGATGAATGCCTAAGAGTAACTTAATGCTAGCTCTCTTCCTCAACATCATTCAGATCCTTGCTGCATGCTTTTTAAAAAAAAGTTATTTAAAAGTGTAAAAGAAGGATAACATAGTAATAGGGGGATTTACCAAATTACAGACCAAGTGGTAGGACAATATCAATGGTTGTGATTTTACCTATTGGTATCTTTAAGATAGTTTCTCAGGAAAACAAATAGACATCTTTAAGATATCTAGGTATCTTTAAGATAGTTTCTCAGGAAAACAATAGACATAATAGTGAGTTACAGATGAAAATGGTAGGAAATTATCAATGGTTGTTGTACTATGGTTTATTCAGAGTGGTTTCTAGGGAAAACAAATAAAGCTATACATGAGTGATCAGTTAAATAATCATTGATTATTCTCAATGGTTGTTGCTGAAAACACAAAGTAATAAGCATACATCCATTTACAAACTAGCACAGGAACAATAGAAATATTACAGAGTTATGGATAGATTGGTAGGAAATTATCAATGGCTGCTGTAATACATGTTGGGATCTTCAAAGTGGTTTCTCAGGAAAACAAAGATATGCAAGAAAAGTCTAACAAGTAGTTACAGCCTAAGGGTTGTGAAAAATAGCGGATTACCTCCTCATCAGTGACTCCTTTCACTGAGGTGTGACAGCTGTAAGGAAGGCCAGGATTAAAAAGAAAGACCGACAGACTAGCACCAGTGTCCAGCAATAGGCTGTTTACTTTTTCCTCTATAGTCATGGTTACCAGGGGCTCTTCCTTGAAGATAATGGTCTAGCCAGAGGGAGAAGGCAGAGTATACCCTGGGCCCCTTCATTCCTGTTGGACCAGCTGCTGGGAGGGGTGTGAGATCTGGGGCCTTCACTTCAGGGGGCAGTCCAACCTCTAGTGGTCACCTTTACAGTCAGGGCATGGCCCAGGGGGTTTCTTAGGGCAGTTCCTCTTGAGGTGGCCTGGCATTTGACAGCAGTAGCAGATGAATGTAGTCAACAAGTTGTTCTTGGGGCCCCAAGAATCAGACTTAGGGTCTGTTTCTCTTAGTGCTGCAACAAAGGAGCCGTTTTTTCTCGTTCTCTTTGTTTTCTCTCCTTGGCCTCCTCCTTGTCGTGGCTATAAAATACTGAAGAGGCAATTCTTACTAACATCTCAAGTGAGCTATCTAGGGCAAAAGCCATTTTTTTGTAACTTTTTTCTACTATCTGGGGCTGACTGAGTAATAAACTTATCCTTAAGAATAGTTTGTCCCTCTACTGAACTGGGATCCAGGGAAGTATGCTTTACCAATGCCTCTTGTCTAAGAAAGCAGAGGGGTGTTCTCTCCAGCCTCCCAGCGCATTGGGATCCCGCAACCACTAGTGTCCTCTCCCCAACCATCAACACAGGTGGCAGGAATATGTGGATGAAGTCCTTGGCCCGCTAGTCAGTCTCAGCACCATCAGGTGTGAAGTGTCCCAAGAAGGTAACCCAGATCCGTACCTTCTCCATGAAGGCGGTTCTTCAGAATCTGAATATTGGGCACCCATATAATCCATGAAGTCTCGGTGCAGACCTCTCTGGAGCTCCACTTGCTCCTCCACCGCAGCCTGTACAGTCAGGGGGAGAATGGCTTCCAGGGGGTCTTCCCAGGTATTGTGCAAGGTTCTCCTGGTACCAGCTCCTGAATGGCTCTCGTGTCCCCAGTCGGCTCGACCTCTGAGTCCTCTGGCGTTGCCTGTATTCTTGTGCTGTCCGAGTCCTTGTTCAGCAGCTGCTCGTCTGCTGACTGCAGACCTTTCTGGCTCTCAAGAGCAGGGCCAAGAGCAACCTGTTGTGTGGCATGTTTTCCCAGAGGTTTCTCCATGTCGGGATGGTTCATGCACATCTCTGGGTGGGCCTTTTGTGTCAGTGCTTCTCTGTGGCATGGTGTTTCTTGACTGCGCAGCGGCGGCCGATCTGAGGGCCTGCGCACGTCTCCACGCTGCTTCCTGGGTGCCTGCTGCTTGCCTTTCTGAGCGCCTGCGCAGCCGAGTGCGCCGGCCTCGAAGGGCCCACGCTCCCCAGCCTCCTGGCCTCCCAGAGCTGGCGCCTGCAGCCTGCCTGCCTCCTCGGGCGCCTGCGCGACCGGGTCGCTGCATGCTTTTGACCTGCGCAGAAGTCATCAAATTTTTCTCTTCATGCCAATTTTTTGAAAGCTAACAGGTCTTGTCCACATCCCTCTTTCCTCCAGGAAATTTCTTCAGTATGCATTGCTTCCCCTGGACCCACCTCCAGAGCTCTTTCTTCACTGTCAGGCCACACCCTTCTTCATAGACTCTCTCAATCAAGCTGGAAAGATCCAAACCTAAGTCTTCAATATTAGTTTACCCAAAGTAAAACACAAGCAAATTTTTTATAAGGCTTATGTTAAAATTTACCTTTTGGATGTTTTTTTCTTTAATATAATAGAGTACTACTCTACTGTAAAGAAGTATAAACTTGACACATTTCTAGGTAAGTAAATGCACCTTGAGACCATACTCTGAAGTGAAATAAATCAGACACACATGTGTAAATATTGCACTGTTTCTCTGGTGTGAAAAACTGAAAGTGTAAATAAGGACCAAAATATATAATAAATATCATGAAATAGCAAGAAAATATTCAAATGGGAAGGGGAACTGGGGTGGAGGGGAAAAGGAGGAAGGGCAAAGAAAAAAATGCAAAAAGAAGGGAAAATGGAAACAAAGCTCTTGCAAATAAGGAAACCAAGAGGGGTTGAAGTGAGAGTAGGGGAAGGGGAAAAAGAATCAAGATATATCATGTACAGGTACAAATTTCCTACGGTGAATGTGATCATTATTTATACCTAAAGTGTCCCAATAAACTTAATTTTTAAAAAACTTACCTTCTTCCCCCTACTCCCAGGCACAGCTAGCAGTTTCTAGACCCTAGAGGCTTTTGAGCATATCCCTTTTCAGGGCCTGGAGGTGGAGCTTGGATCCAGAGATGGCACATGAAAGTATAGGCACAAGGAACGGGGAGAAACCATCTCATGACCTGACCATTCCTAGCTGAAGCTGACCAGACCCTTCTGTTCTTTGCTTGTCTTGCCCCCAGAATTACAAAAGGCTGTGTGCTATCTGGTGACATGCCCCTGATGAGCCTCGATATTTTCTACTGAGGGAGACCCCTCCCTATGGGGGGTTGATAATAGCATTAGTTTCCCCCAACTTTGCAGTTTAGAACACATTAGTTAATTCTATAGTGTTGTGATAGATTTGAAACAGGCAGGATAGCCTTTTTGAGAGAAAAGGAGCATCTTTTGCTTCATTTTTCATTTTTTAACAAATGAGGACATTAAGGCTGGAGCTAAGGGACTTACCCCAAATTACACAGTCACCAAGTGACTCAGTGTGCATCTGAGTTGAGCTCACAGTTCTTCTGTGACAATTCCTGTTCTGAATGCTTAGTACTTCTGGATATTACTATGACTGTATCACTTTGCCCTTGAGACTACAGGGCCTCCAGTGGCCCCTTTCACCATGGTCACTATTGATGCTAAAAAGCAGATGTCCTGAGACCCTCATACCTACAGATTATCTGCTTAGAAAGAGGAGAACTTTTGGATGCAGAGTCACAGCCTCATGTTTTGTAAGGTAACATGTGTGTCCTGGAAAGAGAGTAGCCTGAAAAATTGGAAAAGTCATGTCTCAGGGAGAGTCAAATTTCATTGTCTGTTTATCCTCTCTCTATAAGTCCAAGGGGGCTTCCAGCTAAGAGTCTCTTTCTTAGAGAATCTTCCAGGGATTTATAGGAAAAGTAACTGCTGATCTCCATGTGGATTTTCTTGGCTCCAGGTCTACTAGGTAATAGAGAAGCCCTGGAATCTGAGGTGAAATGCTGCTAGGTATCAGTTCTGCCTTTGAGCAACTGCTTATCCTTTGCTTTTCAAGTTCAGAGAAATGAAGCTATGCAACCCTGAGCTCTACTTGTAGTGTTAGAAGGCCTAAAACCCAAGAATCAGATGGCCAGAGGAGAAGTGATTTTACATTGGGTGCATCCTGGAAATTGAAAGAGGTTCCTTGCTGTCTACAGAACAAATTAATGTGGTTTACAAAGCTCTTAACATCTGGCCCAAAACTTGACCCTTTGCAAGTCAAGTTCCCACATACCCTCTGGTCCAGCTGTGTAGGATTTCTCTCTGGTCTCCAAAAATTCCATTTTCTCACCTCATTCTTTGCTCATGTTTTCTCATAGTTCCGGGGCTGCCCTTTCCCCCTTTCTGTATACTCACTCTTCAAGACATAACACGAGCATCATTTTCTTGCTGGAGCCTTTCCTGGCACTTTTATCACTTGCTCCTTTCTCCTTTCTCCCATCATTCTGATTGACAGCAGCACTTCTCACACTGTCACACCATTTATTTGTCATTAAGTACACAGACACTGAAACCAGACTGGCTGGATTCAAATCCCAGATCTACCACTGATGAGCTATGTGACCTTGGATGAAGTTTCTGCTTTAGTTTTCTCCCCTACTACTAATGGGGCTACTAATACCTATCTCATAGTTTTGGAGTGATTCAATAAACTAAGACGTGTTAAGTATGCAGGCCACTGCCTGACAGTGTGTGAGTGTTCACTATTATTATTACCATAATCTGTTTGCAGTGATCTGTCTTGGTTGTTGCCTATTTAGGTCCATCTGAGCATCAACCATCATGGTTAGGCCATTTGCAGGGCCACAGAAAATAAAACAGATCTGGTGGTAAATGAGAGTTCCCCACATTCCCCTGCATGCAGAGTGAAAAGTCAAGATGCATTAGGTTCCTCATTTCCATTCTATGTTTCCCTGAGATCAGAGCTCCACCCTGATCTCTTTATAGTCCCTGTTGTCATGCACTGCTCAGTCCCCTTGATCCGGACAGACATCTTAGATATCATAATGTCTTTGGTGATCTAAACCAAGGTAACATTTTTGTTTTACATAGTTTTCAGTCCTATGGGTTCTCACGCAGACATTACTCAGTTGGCTCTGAATGGGTCTAGGAGGATGTTAGGTTGATGATACGCCTAGATTTTGGTCTCTTATTGCAGATACCATGTCTGATTTAGTAGTGTGTTTTGTTCCCAGCTTAGTACTAAACTCCGTGAGTTTTTATAATGGAGGGTGTTGAACAAATGAATAAATAAATAAATTAGCTATAACAGAGCCAATTGATTAGTTTTAACACACTCTATACATTCCTACAGTGTAGTGGTCAGAGTGGTGGACTGAATCCACTTGGGTTTTCTGCAAGCTGAAAGCATCTTAATTAAAATACACATTCAAGTGTTTTCTCATTTCTATTACCCTTATCTAGCATACCCTTGGGTTTTCAATATCTTGCCACCAGACAGAATAAAAAACAGGCCTAGGAATATCTTTTGTGCTACCCAGAGAGCTGTTTAGGTAAAGAAGCAGGGTGGAGTACCTGAGAAAACATAGTTGGGCACCCGAGCTGAACCTCAGCTTCTCCCAAGCTTTGGTTTGGTATGGAGATAACCAATTACCTAGAATCAGAGAGGCATAAAACTTTAGAATTGGAAGGAACAATCAAAATCTTGAGCTCAAACTTTTCCTTTTATCAAGATGGAAACTGAGGGCCAAAGAATAGGTGTGACTTCTCAAGGTCACTGGACTCTGCGTTAGAGTTAGGACCTGAGTCCCTGATTAGTGCATTTCCTTCAGGACTTTTGTTGCTTCCTCAGCCTTTGTCTCTTATGCATATTCTGGCTCCACAAGCAGAGCTGGCACTTTAACCTCAGGGCCATTCGGGAACTCACAGAAACTTTGGTAGGAATGGAGCCAAGAAGCACAATAACAGTTCTTCAAGGGGCAGCGGGTTTGGTGGTGGTGCTAAGCCTTGCAAAGTTTGGTTTAGACATTCAGGGTTTAAACCTCTACCTCTTTTACTCATAGAAATCCTCCCCCGAGACTCATGAGGGGTTTTCCCATGGTTTGTCAAGGTCATTCTTAGCTCTTGCAGTATTTCACCTCTCACCCAGCAGACTTACTTCCTTTTGCGTCTATGTGTGTGGTGGAGAAGGGGTTGGCTGAATGGGAGAGGCTAAAATTTTTGTTTTGTTTTGAATTGTTTTGTTCAAAAATTCTACTTTTCCCACAAGCTGTTGGCAAGGCTTTGCAAATAGTACTCAAAATGCCACTTACTTGGGACAGACAGAAGAACATTTTAGTACAAAACTGCCATGCAGAAATTAAAAGGGCACCACTTATCTTCAAAATAGTAATATTATTAATAAAAAATTGAAATTCTCAATAAAGGCTATGAAATAAATTCTGATAAATCCATAGGGTAGGAAACTATGTAATCTAAGGACAAAGCAAAAGGTGGAGGTGATACATTCCCTGCATTAGTCTGCTCTAGAGGGTGCTACACAGACACTAGTTTTTGAGAATTCTAGTGCAGTGGTAACATCTGTATAGACAGAAAAGGCACAGACGCATTACACTGCCACTGGGTGCCATTTCCTCTGACTACACTCCTGATAATCATTACAAAGTTGAAGACGATGTATATCTATTGACAGAAAAAATGCCCCAGATGTATTTTTGACTGAAAATAAAAACAGACTACAAAAGAAGTGTTCACAATACAATTTCACTTTTGTAAAACAGAAAGTATAAGGATAAAAGTATAGTGTATGGATATCTATTTATAGTTGGTTATAGGTACGTTTTATCTCTTGCTTAGAGTTTTCCTTATGATTTTTTTACAATAATATACTATTACTTTTTATAATTAGGAAAACACTCTGAGGTTTGATAAAAATGCTCTCTGTGGTATAGTTCAGGATTAGTTTATTAAAAAGTCGGTCTTGGCATTAAGAAAGTTAGGTGATCAGTAAATGTTATTTCCCTTCCCTACGAAGAGAGGGAGGCAGGAAAAAGCAGTCCTCACTGCAGGTGTTGGGTGGAGATCATGAACATGAAACTCTAGAGGGAGTAATACTCCTGGAGTTCTCACTCAGAACTTGGCATCATTGTTTTGCATCTAGAGACTATGCTCACTAGGTTGTTAAGAGTCTCCTATGCCCTCAGCATTGTGGTTATACAACATTTTCCCTTAAATAAGTTTTCAGGGACTAGCCCGTGGAGTTATCTTTTATAATACTATTTCTGTAGGAAAATGTGCTCTATATCTCACATATACCACCAATTTGCATTGGAGCCTTTAGGAGGCAAGCATTTTCAGTTTGGAAACCTAGTTGACCCAGATTTATTCATCAATTATTTTATTTATTTATTTATTTTTTTTTTCATCAATTATTTTAAAAATCCCTCTTACTTTGTAGCAGGTTGCAAACCTGGGACAAAAATCCTTTGGCTCATATTTTGTTTGGTAATCCAGCTCATGAAGACTTTAGAACTAATGGATATGAGAGACTGCCAGTTATTGAGTATTCCTTCCCACTGACTGTAGGGCTGGTTGGAGCACTCAGGGATAGAACAGTTATGATAGTGAGTACTCTTCCTAGCTCTCATTCTGAGTCTTGATTTCCTTTTTCAAAAAACAAGCTTTTTTTTTTTTGTACCAGGAATTGAATTCAGGACCTTGCGCTTGCCAGGCAGGTGCTTGTGCTGCTGAGCTATATCCCGGCCCCCAAAACAGGCTTTTTGGGGATGTGCTTTTTAGTGGTGCTCCTTCATTTATCCAATACATTTCAAATTCATTGATGTCAAACTAGATCCTGTAATCAATCGTGAAGCTCCCTAACATTTGAGATAGCTTCAGGACCATCTAGAAGAGGTGCTTACCAAATGAAGCTCCCTAACATTTGGGATAGCTTTAGGACCAAGCACCTTTAGAAGAAAAGGTGTTTACCGAATTCCTGGAAATTTTATAAAGCAGTGGAAAAGTTCTGGACTAGGGATAATGAGAGCTGGGAACTATCTTGGCTAGCTTTATGAATTTAGAAACATTATAAAAGGAAGGAATAGATGTGCTTACTTCAGGTCCTTTCATATCTGACAGGTGAAGACTGACCTGAGAAGCTCATCTTATATCTGTGGATCAGATTTCAACCTGTTATGAGGCTTCTAGGTCAAGGAAGGGGTATAACATGTTGGCCTCTATTAGTTTTGCTACATAGATGTGGTAGCCATTTCAGTAACTTTAGGGGTTTGTAGCAAATAATCTTTTTTGACACCTTAGACCTGGAGCAGTTATCTTGGACCTTGTCTTGGTCAGAAGAGCTTTGTGAATTATATCAAGCTTATGGCCTCTCTTCTCTTCCCCTAAAGTTTTGCAATAATACAGGAGTTTCTGTACCCCATGAAGCCCATCGTAGATATTCATTAAAAGGATAGAGTCCATACATATATGAAGATTCTCTGGCCTGAACACTAAGTTTCAAATTCAATGGATTGCTGTGATTTGGCTAATAATGTTTAAAGATAGCTCAATAGCACAAGTTTTACATCGTTTCTCAAAAACCCTTAAGGTCTGTAGGTATCTCTAGCTCTTGGAGATAGGTTGTTCAAAGGTAAGATTAAAAAAACAATAAAAACAAAGTAAAATGGAGACAAGGAAATCAAGATTTAAAAATTGTATCTAACTGTTGCTTCAAGACACAAAAATTACTGAAAGCCTTTTCCCTTCTAGAAAACTCACTCAAAAATAATATTCTAAAAGTCTTAGAGACAATAAGCCTGTAAATCCAGGGTCTGTATCTGTCCTTTTCACCTGTAAATTGTGCTCCCTCTACCCCAAGGAAGCAGCAATGTTGGTTGGCAGCAGATCTCAACTTCAAACACATGTAAATGGCTTGCATTATAGCCTATGGACAATGAGAACACATATCCTAGATTACCATCTTAAAGACACCCCTTTAAATATACTTAACTGTGGCTCATAATGCATCTCATTTCTCTGAGTACCAGCACTCCACTCCTGAGTGTTTCCTATATCTCTGTCCAATAAACCCTTCTCCTGCCTCTTACTGATGCATCCTGAACATTCTTTTTCTGCAATGGGAGTCGCTGAAACTGCAAACTTATTCTATTTTCTTATTTGTTTTTTTTTGGTTGAGACAGCATCTCACCATATAGCACAGGCTGGTCTTGAACTCACAACAATCTTCCTGCTTCAACCTCCCTAGTGCTGGGTAAGATAGAAGACTTTAAAAAGTTGATTTTTTTACAAAGATAAATTAGAGAGTTAAAAGACAATGCATCAAAACTCTTCTCTTTTTCCCCTTTCTGACTCTTATTGCTTATAAATCTATGGTGTTATCTAACAGGAAAGGTGCTCAGAGTAATTTAAAGTAATAAGGAAAGTACTATTATGACTTACATGAAAAAAGGTGAGCTAATTGATAATCCCTGGAAAAATTCTGACTAGTCTATTTATTGTCATAAACTTACAGTCATAAAAATGACTATTATAATTTAGCATGACCAATACATCTGAGTGCACTTTGTTTTAATATAGTCATTTTATGTATTTTATATGTTACCTTATCTATCTGCCTGTTAATCTGTTTTAACAATTACTTAAAGTACCTGCAACTGCTTCATTTAAAAAGTAGTTTTTTTTAACTCAACAAGTTTTTGCCCTATAAACTTCTGGCTCTTTAGGGGTTTCCAAACAAAAAATTCATTGTATAGGTTTTTGAGGAAAGCCAAACTCAAAACATTACAGGGTGAGGGGTAATATGATCAAGGCTTACAGGGTATTTACAAATAAAAGCCCTAAGGTTTGGTAACATAAAAGTTATATATAATTTAAGGTAATGTGTGTGTTCCTGTGTGTTAACTTTCAGGTATATATTATTCTTCAAAAATTCTGCTTAAGCTGGCTTATAAATAAGTAGACACTCATGATATAGCCTAAATGCTCTTTCTTCACATGGCTGAACAGTGAGTTAAGTTAAATAGGCCGGTAAGAGTAAAGATGTCTTTAAAATTGCTAAGATGTTTCTATCCAGGTTGTTAACCAATCAAGATAATATTCATTAAAAGTTGGTTTTAGAAATAAAATGTCTATTGTCTGTGTATAATAACTTAATTGTTTTTCCATGGCTAAAGAAAATAAAAACATACAGCTTAAAAATATTAACTTTGGTTTTCATGAGTCATCTAAACTAACGTTTAAGATGAGCAAATAAGAGTCTGGCATGGTGGTGCATGCCTGCAATCCCAGCACTTGGAAGGCTGAAGCAGGAGGATTGCCATGAGTTTGAGGTCAGCCTATGCTACATAGTGAGTTCAAGGCCAGCCTTAACTGCACAGTGAGACCTTATCTCAAAAAAAAACAAAGAAAAAGAGTAATAAGTAAATAAATAAATGTAAGATTAATCCTTATAAATGTTCATAACATGTAAATCATCAGTTGCTAAATGTAAATTTAAGTATTGTTCACTTAAGGGTTATTAAAGATAATATATTTAGGTCATTAAATGTTTTTTCATAAATTATTACAGTATACAAAGGTTTAAGATTGCTTTCCTCAGTTGACTATGAATTAAATTTTTAATATATAATTTTATATTAAATGAGAAAGAAATTTCTCTTAAGTGGAATCCTTTGGGCCTGCAAAATTACTGGACAAAACTTCCCCTTGTGGCTGAAAAATCTGTTCAGCTGTATGAATAAATTCGCTTCAGTTTTCTTCACTGATGGTAGCTTCTTCAGTTTTCCCTAGAGTCTTATTGTACCCCACCCCAACAAATGTTATTAAGGTATATATATATATATATAAAACACTAAGTTGGCTGTAATTAAAAGGTTAAATTTTCTATGTTTAAAGCAATAATGCTTTCTGAAGATATTAAAATGTTCTTGGTTAAATGTATAAAAACTTGATTAAAATGAAAGGTTTTATGTTTTACCAAAATAATTTCTTACATTTTCCATTGTTAGGCTTTTGGTTACTTAAACAACTGGGTTTTATGAGTTAAGAATCATTTAAATGTTAATTTATAAAATGTTTTCAATAATTATGTTAGAATTGTTTAAATAAACAACTAATATCTTAGTGTACAACACACTCTGTATCTGGTACTAGAGATGAATATATATCTAAAGATAAAATTTGCTGAGAGTCTAAGCTTTTAAGTTACATTTGATACATATAAAGCAAGTATGAGTGGTCTTTTTTATATAATATACATTATATCTAGCTCTTAGACATATAAAATGACCAAAAGTCTTTGCATGTCTTTAAATTTGGTTCCACCATTTGAAACCTGATCTCTATTGGCCTTGATTAAATAAGTATTTGGTATTATATAGATGAGATATATTTATATTAGATAATAAATTTAATTATGGTTAATTTCCTAAACTTGTATAAGGTATAAAGATATTTTAAAAATTCTTGTCAGTGTGGTCATAACATATCAACCTGTTAAAAAATCTAAATTTTGCCTTAAGATTAAAAGATAAAGACGTAAAATATATATAAGGACATCTATGTAGCTGTGATGCCAACTGTTGCTAACCTCGTGGTATATTGGACATGTTCATGCCTTCCCAAGTGTACAGCTCTGTTAGGATGCAAAGAAAGAACGTGTCTTATCATACTGATGACTTCCAAACTAGAGTTGTTTACAATGCTGGACTTTTTCATGTTTATGTGATTATTATATAATTGTGTTGTGATAGATGTGCCCAAACATTGTACAGTTGAGGCAGTATTATTATAATAATTAAAGACTGGACATTAATAAACTACCATGTAAGAATCAGGTAAAGAACTATTAAGTAGAATGTACTGTAAATAAATACATTTTATTTAAATAAAGACACTTTGTTAAAAAAGAAGGTAACAAATTTAGGTACAAATTTCTTTATGTCATTTAATATTTATAATTAAGTAAATGTAACCAGTTAAAAAGTTTACATAGCCAGGCATGGTGGTGCATGCATGTAATCCCAGAATTTGGGAAGCTGAAGCAGGAGGATTGGCGTGAGTTCGAGGCCAGCCTGGGCTACAAAGTGAGTTCAAGGTCAGCCTGAACTGCACAGTGAAACCGTGTCTCAAAGAGACAAAAAAAGCGTTTACAATACATCATAGTTTGTGTGATACACATAAAGTAACTATCAGTGCTACTTTATCTAATTACATACACCAAAATTAAAAATGTATCAAAGATAATAAGAATTTAATCATTCTAGTATAATAATGTCATCATAATAGTAAAGCTAAGGTGCTATATTTGCTCTTGATTTTAAATTTTCCTAGTAAAACTTTGTAATTGTTATTTGTTTACATTCTACATTAATTTGACATCTAAGACAATCATGATTGATAAAAGAAAGAGGAGTTCTGTGGCCATACTTTATATTTTAAAGTGTTCAATACCCAGATAAAATTATAATAGCTAAACTTACCACTCCCACTTCAATACTGGTGTAACTGACCTCCTGGGTAATTAACAGCTAAGGCTTAGAGACCAAAGCTAAGAAAGTAACTGGACTGAGAGAACAGCCAATATTTTTGTCTTGGCCCTCTAAGGTCAGTCAGATCCCAGAATGTGATGGGACCCTTCTAAAGGATCCTACAATTCTGGCAAATCCCCTGACCTCCTGAACAGGGAGATTGTTTGGCCCCAGAAGATAGGAGTAAACCAGTGTTCACTATACTCAAAAGAGGATAGCTAAAGAGGGGAAGATTCCTGTGCTTCCAAGGGAAGCCATATGATCAAGCAAGACCATTACCCATCCTGACAGAAGATACAACTGGTAGAGGAAAAAAAAACTAAAAGAGCTAAGAGGCATTATGGCCCCCAAAATAATGCCTGAGAAACCTAAAGTGATCACACACACACACACACACACACACACACACACACATGCCAGAAATAAATATGAGATGGATATGCAAAGGTGAGGGACTTTTGGAGCAACAAGCCTGTCTTGGTTACTTTCCTCTCATTGTTGAGGCAAAATACCTAACACCCAGAATTAGGGAAGGAAAGCTTTATGTAGCTTATAGTTTGTGGAGGTTTCAATCTGTACTTGGCTGGCTCCAAGGCAGAGTGGGACATGACAGAGGGCAATAGTTCAAGGAGGTGGAACACAGCAAAAGCAACCAGAGTCAAAAGGGAGGAGAGGTGGAAAGCAGCCTTTTCCCCTCACTTATACTGTGTGCAAATTATCTGCCCCAGGTCAGGTGTAGCACTCACATCCATAATTCCAACATTGGACCATGAATCAATCAGAAACTCTAGAAGACTTCCCCATTACTGCACGAGGCTTTGAGAGGACATCCAGACACAAACCATAACAAAGCCCAAAACCTCCCAGAATGTATGGTTAGAGATTAAAAGATATCCTACAGGGTCACAAATCCAAGTAGGATCAAATGCATTGCCTTAAGGAATGAATGTTCTGACTTTTGTCTTTATCACTTAGATTAATCCTAAGGTCAGTCATGCAACAGACTACCATGACCTTCCTCTGTCCTTTCCCTGTCCTCTACATGAATTCCTGCACAGATGTTGTCTTTCCTTTGTCCTTTGTGCTTGCTTTCTGACTCTATTAGTAAAAGCTACAGAAGCTTCAGTTCATGGCTGTCTTTTATGAGACAGTCTCATGCAGAGGGGTCTCAGTTAAGGGCAGCCCCTCTGGGTCTTCTTGGAGTTTGAGTTGGACATTGACTTTGGGTAGTCTTTCATCCTTTGGACCATGCCATGGTCATGAACTGATATATATACATACATAAACTGATGTATCTCTCTCTCTCTTTCTCTCTCTCCATATATATATATATAGACACTTTGCTAAAAAAGAAGGTAACAAATTTAGGTACAAATTTCTTTATGCCATTTAATATTTACAATTAAGTAAATGTAACCAGTTAAAAAGTTTACACAGCCAGGCATGGTGGTGCATGCATGTAATCCCAGAATTTGGGAAGCTGAAGCAGGAGGATTGGTGTGAGTTTGAGGCCAGCCTGAGCTACAAAGTGAGTTTAAGGTCAGCCTGAACTGCATAGTGAAACTGTATATATATATGGAGAGAGAAAGAGAAAGAGAATTAATTTTGATTAACACATGTCTCACTTTAACTTAGTTTTAACCATCTAACAGGAAAATATAACCAAAATTATACATAGATGAATTGTAATATTAACTTAAAAACTAGCCTAAACATAAAAAGGAGCTCCAAATAGCGCGCTAGTTCCTGCTAACAGTTTCCATATGTCTATAACTTACAGCCATAACAAGTTTTGATTACCAGTTTAAAATCAAAGTCAGTCACTTTTTTCTTAACACTTACTCTCCAATGGAGGAAATAATGTTTTTCTTGTCCGGGCCAGTAATATGCCAAAACATTAACATAACAAAGATACATGCTGGGTTTTGGACAGTTGCCCACTTCTAGTGCATCTGGGTGGCCATGGTGAGTATCTCCTCTACAAGTGCAATGGCAAGCAGAAACACTGAAACAACACCCAGGATTTGGAAGCAGATTTATTTACATTGATGGGCACTAACCAGGATCATTTCCAGAATTTCAGGCCTCATTCTCTGGTGGTCTAGGGCTTTTATATGATGCACAAGCAGGAGGTATGAAGGAGTTACGTAGGTCAGACAGAACAGCCTGGTAGTTCTTTAGATTAGCTAGCAGGGTGAGATAATCAGTTACAAGGGCAGATTAATGATCATCAGTTCATGAAACTTGGTACGATGGTACAGTCAGGTATCTTGCATGTTCAGTTATTCTCTCATGGTTACAAGGGTCAAGAAAGTAATTACAAAGCCATGAAACAGTTACAGAGCTAGGCAGTTCTGGGCTGGGGATATAGCTTGGTGGCACAATTGCCTGCCTAGCAAGTGCAAGGTCCTGAGTTCAATTCCCAGTACAGAAAAAAAAAAAAAAAAAAAAAGAGCTAGGCAGTTTCAAAAGAACAAAGTTTTAAAAAGAAAAATTTCTCTTGAACAGTTTTTCCCTTGCAGAAGGAGATAATTGTATAAAGCTTCAACATTTTTTAAAATAGCTACAAAGTACAGCAACAATTTTAAAGCTTGCTACCAGGTGTAATGTCTTTCAATGGCCAATAAATGAGAGTCTTCATGAAAACAACACAGAAAAAATTTTCTCTAGCCACAATTAATACAAAGATATGAAAAAACAGAAATCCAGACCTACCACAGACTCCTAAAACTCTTATAATAAAAGATAATAATCAATTCATAGGTATTTTAGGTCTGGGATAAATATTTCTGATGACTCATCCAACTAGCACCCTTTTGTTGGGAACACACATACACACACACAACCAAAAGTGATCACACACACACACACACACACAAATATTTATGACAAATAGAGAAATGTCATCCAAAATATGGGATAGGTACCTACCCAAGGCTACAATAACGCCATTGTGTTAAAAGATATTAACTTGTTTGCTACTGATTAGAGGATCAGTGCTAGAATAAGATTGCCAGCCTCAAATGCTACCCAGTGGTATGGTGGCACAACCCTATGGTCCTAATTGCCTTCAGGGTAGATAAAAAGATGAATAGTAGGGTAGCCATGGATCCAATGGTGGTGGGTTAATACTATAGACTGACTAGTTATCCTCCCAGTCTTGCAGCATTGACAGATGAGTCAGATCACTATGTGATCACTTGGCCTCTATCTTTATTTCCCAAATAAGACTGAAAGATGTAATGGGACTTAGTAAATCTCTTACTGACTATACACAAAAAGCTCTAAATAATACTGCAGAGAGTATTTCATTACTAAAATTTGAAAATAATCTAAAAATCCATTTTACAAAATCAAACGGCCCTAAATAGTCTAACAACAGCACAAGGTTTTAAAGCTTTGCCATTATCAAAACAGAATGTTGTATGTATATTCCTGACAATTCTGCAACTATCTTCTGTATCACAGTATCTATTTTCATAAACTGGTATAGTGTCAGAGTCTGTCATAAGCTTTAATGACTGGCTAATCCCAGGTTTTCTAAAGCCACTTGGTTAAAAAAGTTCTCATTTTTCTGGATAAGATACTGAACATTAAAATTACTTTATGTTGCATAACCCATTTTTTGTTGAGAACTAATGTTTCATGTGCCCTTGCCTTCTTTTTCAGACTATCAAAAGATGATGGCTCTTCAAAAGACGGAACCTGATATCCCTATGTCTCTTTTAGATCAGTCAGGACAAAACTTTTGGTCCTTGGTTAAGCAAGATCCATACCTCTCCTCAGTCTAAAGCAGTTACATAAAGTTGGACCATCAGGCCTTCTATATCCCCTTAAGAATAAGGAATAAAAGTCTCAGGAAGGAAAATATATAATATTTTTTAAAAAAACTTAGGTAATAAGGAAACCAAAATTTAAAAATTATATATAACTGCAGCTTTAAGATACAAAAGTTATTCAAGTTTTTTTCTTTTCCAGAAAAATCCATCAAAATAAAAAATTCTAAACATCTTAAAGACAGTAAGTCTGGAAATCTGGGTTTTGGACCTGTCCTTTTCACCTGTAAGTTGTGCTTACACTGTCAAGGAAGCAGCAATATTACAGGGCAGCATACTTCAATTTCAGAAACATGTAGATGGCTTGCACTACAGCCTGACAGACAGAAAACACACACTATCACAGACTGCTAAATTAGATAGAAATTAATATACAGTCAGAGAGCAACTGGACCGTCAAGGAAGTCAGCACAAAACATAAAAACATCACAATTTTTGTGGCTGTTACAGGCGTGGAGGTGAAAGAGACCACCTGAGGAAACTCTGTGCAAGCAACCATGGCTGTTTATTCACTCCCATGGGTGCAGGCTGAATTTGGAGAGTAGAGAGCAGAATCAGCAAGAGGCAATGGCAGACCAAAGGGTAAAAAGGGAAGCAGAGGAATTTGCTCCCTTGAGGAATCTGGAGGCAGAGGCAGTGTGGTTGTGCTTCTCCACATGGGTGGGGCAAATGGACATGGCTTTGTTCTGCTTCTGTGGTTCCCAACCAGGCCTGCGGTAATGCCCATCAGCTGTGACAGTGGCTAGAGGCAAATCTGAAGAGAACCAGGCCTCAGGATGGAAAAGCCATAGCAAGGCCTGCACACCTACCTAGGGATAAACAGCAACTTTAGATTATACTGTTATTAGCACCACCTGGTCCAATGGGCCCAGCTAGGCATCAGAGACATAGGTTGGGTGACCCAAACATCTGGATCTGTACTCCCCTCCCTTTCTAAGAATTCCTTTGATTGTTCCATGTACCCTTGCTACATGACTCATTTCCTAATTGGATCAATATTAACCAAGCAGCTATAATTGTAACCCTACAATAGGTTGATTGTGGTCTGACCCACGTTGTATCCCCATCATGATTTTGCTGTATAAACTATCCCTGACAAAGGGCCTCAGTGGCCACCCACTCAGGACCCCTTCTGGAAATGAAGGAGCTATTCTCTTTCTCCACATTTCCAATTAGACTCTCCTTCTTCCTTTGGTTCACAACTTCATTCCTCAGTGTTGTGAAACTGAACTCAGTACAGTTGACATCTAACAGGTTAGGACTTATATTTTTCCTACATCAATACTAGCTCACTCATCTTAAGGCAGCCCCCTACACATATCCAGCTCTGGTTCACGGTGCACCTCATTTCTCTGAGCACCTGCACTCTGTATCTCTAATAAACCCTCTTACTGATCAGTCCTAAAACTTTTTTCAGTGGTAGGAGTCAGTGAATCTGCAAACTTATTCTGCAAAAAAGGCTGAGTTAAATTCCTCATGTCAAGCCTTGGAGACCCTCAGACCCAGCCCAGTGACAGTTCTAGGACTTAAAAAAGTCAAGAAATAATGTCTTTCACCTAGTTTTTAAGAAGTTACGCTCCAGGGACTTTCAACTAAGTGCTTTAGCAGACATGTGAGTATCTCTTACCAATTAACTGGCCCATTTAGCCTTAAGGGAAATCCCCATGTTTCCTAGGTTCTTTAAGAGAATTTGATCTTAGCTCCTGACTGCAGGCAAATTGCTTGCCTCCTCTAGGCTTTAGTTTCTCATCTGGTCCAGCTGATTTTTAAAATTTTCTTCAAGATCTTATGTTCTTAAAGCTATGATTCCTTGCTAGCTGGTAGAACTGAGGTACTCCTCTAAGAAAACATGGTTCTATGATGCTAACTTTGGTCTGTCACTGAGGAAATTACTGTTCAGACAAGAGCAACTGTTTGAGAAGCACTTAGCTTTCCAGAAGCCTTCAAGAGAGGATATGGAAACTATTATAGTTTGTGTCTAGATGTCCCCCCAAAGCCTCATGCGGTCATAAAGTTTTTTCAGACATGGCTCAATCTAGAGTGTGTGATTGATTTGTAGCACACTGCTGGGGTTAAGGGTACTGGGAGTAAGGGTGGGTGATTGCTGGATCACTCCACTGATTGGCTTGGCACCACCCTAATCCCAGCAGTCTGGGTAGGAAAAAAGGGGCAGTGTTTTCCCCTTTTGCTCTTATTGCTCTTGCTGTCTCCCACCACCATGAATGGTGGCCCCTCTGCCATGCACCCTGCTTCAAAGTCAGCTGATTATGGACTGAAACCTCTACAGACTGTGAGCTAAATGAACCTTTTCACCTTTAACTTTGGGTGTGGAGTATTTTGTATCAGCAATGAGAAATGTAACTAAGACAGAAACATAGAGTTTTTGTTTTTGATTTTTTGTTTTTCTTGTCTGGGAAGAAACTCAGTAAGGACCATCTCAGAGTGCAGATCTGCCTGCAGGTATGTATCTAAATGAACCCTTCACCCAGATTATCACATAAGGCAGATCAGCTTCTCAGGAATGAACAGGAATCTCTGCCACTGTCAAGCATTCTCCCACTTCCATGACTCACCTCCTCTCATTCCAGAAAGTCATGCACAGGAATTAATTTATGAGTCCTGCCCAGAGGCCTTTAAGTAAACAGTGCTAACAGTCCTTTCAGCTACCCAGACAAACTTGATTTCAGGCCCCAGGGAGGAAGCCAATGACTTGTAGTTACTTCACTATTGTTTTCCGAAAACAATTTGACTTCCTTTGCAGATAGCCTTGGAATTCCTTCTTTATAAATTGAAGCACTGGAGCGGAGCTGACCCACTCAGGAGCACAATGCTCTCAAGGGAAGAAAGAATGCCTTTATTAAGAAGTTGTAGAGAAACCTTAAGAGATGGTGGGCAAGCAGCTACAGGGGGTTTGCATAACCCTGTATGAATGAAAAGAATTTATGTGCCTGTGGCAATCTTGTTAACAGGAAGCCGATTTCTGATGAAGTAAGGAACTGGCCCCTTACTTCCTTGGTCTTCAGTTCTTTGTGCCATTGAGGGAAGAATTTAGTCAAGACACATACACCACGAAAAAGCATAGTATAAGTAAAGTTGGTATAAAGAGAGTTATGCACTTAATCAAGAAGGCAGGCAATTCCATGGTGGTATTTGCATTGAGCACAAATTTGAATACCTTTTTAAATATAGAATTTAAAAACTTTTTATTAGTACAGTAAAACCTTGGATTGTTTTGCGAGTGTCCCACAAGATGAGCAAACATTTCTAATAAATTTTCACTTGATAATAGAGCAATGTTTTGCAATACTAGTTTATGTGATATGGAATATCACATGATCACAACTGGGCCAGTGGTGATTCTCTCTCTCTCTCTCTCTCTCTGTGGGGTTGTAGGCGATGGTTTTCCAACAGAGAGGTTGTGGAGTAGTTCTTGTCTGCAGAGGAGGAGAAAAGTGGGGAGGAATATCACTTCAAACGAGATTAGGGAGATGTCTAAAATGTGGGAAACAGCGCAACATTTTGTACAAAAACACCACCTGAACAAGGCTGCCGCAGTGCAAGCAATGAATCTGTTTAATGATGATGAAATATTACATTTCTGTGAAATCCTCAAAAGGAGGCAAAAGTATGTGTCAGTGGACAGGTTCCTTGTTGAAGTTGCATGAAAAGAAAGATCCCATTGAGCCAAAAGGTAGCAGTGATTCCCTTAGTTATAGTGAAAGTCAGTTCACACAATAATCCTTCTTTCTCTTGTCTCCCTCATGGCAGCCTTGAAGGTTTTCAAAGGTAGATACTGCTTAATGAGTGTTTCTTCATATTTTGTATTTTCCTTATTATTTTGTGCTATGTTACAGCATTGTAATTATTTTTATATGAATATATTTAGGTTGTGGAATGAGTCATCTGAGCTTCAATTATTTCCTATGAGGAAATTCACTTTGATATACCAGTGCTTTGGATTACAAGCTTGTTTCTGGAATGCATTATGCTCATAAACCAAGGCTTTACTGTACATGTTTGCAGTACATAATGTTTACATCCCTTGTGGGTTGGTACATGTACATAACTCATCCCAATTCCTGTTTTCATCCCATTTCTCTTCTCTCTCTTTCCCTCCCTCCCTCCATCTCTTCTGGATTCATGTCCATCTGAGAAAGACCTATTCCTTACTTCCTATTCTTATCTTTTATTCTGGTCTTTATTTATAATTTGAGTTTCTCATATAAGGGAAAGCATGTGATTTGGCTTGTGTGTCTGGTTTATTTCTCAACATTATGGTCTCAAGGTGTGTCTAATTTTCTACAAATGATTCAAGTTTATCTTTCTTTATGGCATAATAGTACTCCATTGTGTATAAATACCATATATTCTTTATCCATTTATCTGTTAATGGACATATATATAAGCTGCTTCCTTTTTCTCTCTTCCTTCTATCTTTCTTTCCTTCATTCATAATTAGTTTTTTTTTGAGGCAGGATCTTACTGTGTAGCCTAGGCTTGTCTTGAACTATGTAGTTTAGGCTAAACTTATGACAGTTCTCGTGCCTCAGCCTCCTGAATGCTGGGATTATAGGTGAGGGCCACCACAGCCAGCGACTTCCATAATTTAGCTATCATGAATTGTGCTGACATTTTTTTTTACACACAAAAGTTATTCCTAGGGTTCAGAGAACTGGGATAATTATGCTTTTCAACATCTTAGACCTTATTTTAGAATTGTAAAATGTCTTCTTGTCTTTTTTAGATGGTCAGTATTTCCTCGGGGGTTTTATTCATGTAAGGAATTATGAAATAGAATCCGAGAAAGATAGGTTCTTAATTTAAACCAGATCCCAGCCCAAGGCAGGAGGGAGTTAAAGAACATTTCCATTCCTGGTATCACTGGGACGTAGGCATATAGGAATGCTGTATGCCTTATTCTGGAGTTAGATGGCTAGGTAGTCAGATATCTGAAAGAATGTGCACAGTGTATATAACCTTAAGATGTCATTGTGCTCTGTGGGATTGCCTTGAGTCTGAGACCTAACAAATGATTATAAATGTTTTATATATTGATGTCTTTCTTAATGGCAACACATGCTATTTTGTACCCTCCCTCACCCCATCTTGTCCCTCAGGCCTGCTAATGTCTAACTACCTGCCTACCCACCTCACCCAAGATCTCCTCTCCTGAGATCTTCCACTGTCTTAGAGCACATAGTAACAACTAAGGTGTATGGTGTACAAAGAATAAATCTGTGAAGATGATGTTATTATGACCATTTAACAGACAAAAAATGTGAGGTTTGGTGACTTGCCAGAGATCACATAATAAGTAGAGAAACATGGTTGAGACTTCTTCTCAGATCTTCTAAGTTAAGAGAAGAGGCTATATAGATACAAAGAGAGGTCATCTGTCCCTGAGCTAGCAGACTTTAGTCTACGCTCTAAGAATAGAGTCTTCTTAAGAATCTACATTTGAAATTCATTGGATGTGGATTTTAAGTGAAAGATCCCTGTCCACTTTCTTTCCTTTTTCCATACTCCAAAACTGGGGTTGGATTGGGACTAGTATTAGGAAGTTATCTTTAAATATTCCTTCTGTCAGAGACTCCTCTCTTAGCAGTTCTTGGGAGAGTCGCCAGTCTCTTTTTGCTTCAAGAAAATATCCCTCAGTGACTTTCTTTGGAAGTAGATTGACTTCAGTGACTTTTTCAAAACTGTGTTTATGTAGCCCAGGCTGGCCCTGAGCTCATGGTGATTCTCCTGCCTCAGCCTCCTGAGTTCTGGGCTTACAAGCATGCACCACCACACCCAGCTTTGAAGGATGAAATCTTCAGTTCCAGAACTTTCAATGAACCTGAACCCAGTTGCTACCTCATGTTCTGACTTCAGTGGGAAAAAGGGAAACTTGCCTGGTACTGGGTTCCTCCTCCTGCACAGCCCAAGCCCACCACAAAAGAGTTCTTGATTCTAGGATCCAAGAGGACCTTACCTGCCTTAAGCCCAAGAAGAGGTACTGGATATGACCTTGCCCTTGTCTTTGGGATTAAAACTTGAGATGTGACAGGGCATGCTCACAGACCAAAGCACTAGGAATAAGGAAATATGTATTCTTTTGCTTTCTGCTTCTTGAAACAGAGTGTTCTTGCCATTGTTAGCCACAATCTGGAATGTAAAATAGGTATGGGTATCGCTATGGGTATAATGGGAATGGGTATGCTTGCCACATGTTCATCTCAGTAGAAAAAAGTGATCTCAGCCCACTAACTATGGCTCCAATTACCTACTCATGACCCCCAATGAGGTAATGAGGACTCATTGCTTTTGCAATTAGATGTTGACAGAAATTATTTGCATGTGTTATCATGTAGGCTGTAAGGGAGGTAGCTGTTAAAACATCTACACAGCAGTGTCTTGTGAAGGAAACTTGTACAGTTAGAGATTTACTGGGTAGAGGAGACATGGATAGTTCTCATTTGCCTCCCTGACTCCAGTCACAAGATTTACATTTTTTCATGTATTTATTTGCAATTTGTATTTCTTCATCTGAGAAGTGTGTATTCATCTCAGATGCCCATTTTTCATTAGGTCTTTGAATTTCGGGGCCTGATTTTTAAAAATTCTTTATATGTTCAAGATAGAAGTCCTTTGTCTGAGGGACAGCTGGCTGAAATTTTTTCCCACTCTATGGATTTTATTTTCACTCTGTTGGTGATTTCTTTTAATGTGAAAAACGTTTTTAACATGATGAGATTCCAGTTGTTGATTCTTTGAATTATTTCCCATGCAGGTTGGTTTTTGTTCATGAACTCTCTGCCTACCCCTATGTCTTCAAGAATTGTATCTATTTTTTCTTCCAGTACATTTAGTGTTTCTGTTTTAATATTTAGATCTTTAATCCATTTTGACTTTAGTTTAGTGCATGATGATAGACATGGGTCTAATTTTAGTTTTTGGCATGTGCAAAAAAGAAGTTATTTTCAAGATGCAATCATTAAAAAAATTGTAGAGAGGATGACCATGCCTCTTCTTGGAGATGTCAGAAAGAACTGAGCCACTTTCATAGTCATGGCCAAATATAGTCTTTCCTCTAGGTTGAGGCCCATTCTTCTTGTGCTATCTGAAGGTGTGTCTGCTCTTACTCAGACTCTGTGTCTTCCTCTCTCGTAGGCTAGTGGGTTTCATGAGAATTTCTTCTACAGTTATGGGACCTTTGGCACCTGGTAGACCTTTTCTCTAATTACTGAGTAGTCCAGGCAACTTACTAAACTTCTCTGAATCTGAATTTTCTTTACCATAAAAAGGAAATAACATTATGTATCTTGTAGAGTTATGAGGTGAATATACCTAGTACATAGGCCATTAATAAATGTTCCATTCCCTTCCTCTTCATCATAGCACAACAAATAGATTACTCTATATGAACCTATTTTCCAAGTGATTTTTTGCTCATGTAATTTGGCACTTTATTATATATCAGTATCACTGACACAAATACACGTAGAAAGCTGCTTTAAACTAATTGTTTTGCCTAAATAGTTCCTTTCTGCAACAAATTTATCAGTTCCTTGTGGTCTTTGTCTCTTTTCATTTAGCATAGGCTGAGCTCAAGGAATGGCCAGTGAATCCTTCCTGAGACTTGGATATCTGCACATATATAGTTTAGATGGTCTTTATAAAGTTATTTTTCTATCTATTTATTTCAAAGTAAAAGAATGTGAAATGTGTCTAGCATAACACTTGGGACATAGTAAATACTTAATAAAATTTATTTTGAAATTTCATTTTTAATGTGTAAAAGACACATCTCAATAACTTTCTGGGATGGTTTCTTCTTTTTAATTTTAAAGAAATAAAAAAGAGAAAGACAAAAACAATAAAAATGATACAGAATTTCAAAACAAGATGATAGGAAATTAACAATGGTTATTATACTTCATATTGTTATTTTCAAAGTAGTTGCTCAGATTACAGGCATGCAAAATTGATCAGACATTATAAGCACTAACGGCTTCTTTCAATGAATGAATAGAAATTAGTAATACAATTATCTTAGCTATCTTGTGGGTATCTATACATATCCTTTTTTCCACTTCCTTCTTTTCTCTTATCCTCCATCCCAATTGTTCTTTCCTTTGAGTAATTTCTTTCCATTTTACTGTATCTATTGTACCTTTTGGATCTTATTTACTCTTTCAGGTTCTTGTACTAGTGAGACAATATGATGTTTACACATGCAATTCTCATTTATTTCACTTCTGAGTATGGTCTCAAGTTGCATCCATTTACCTATAAAAGCCTTGTGTCTATTTTTCTTTATAGCTGAATAGTACTCCATAGTATAAAAATACCACATCTTTTTTATCCATTCCTCAGTTGATGGACATTTGGGTTGTTTCCAAGATTTAGCTATTAAAAATTGTACTGCTATAAACATGGGTGCATATATATCACTGTGGTATGATGTTGACATGGCATAAGAGATTCCATTTTGTTTCCTTAGAACCCCATTTTACAAGTCACTTAAGCTTAGATAGACTCCCTTCCCAGTTAGCCATAAACCCACACAAAGAGCAACAAGATTTTATTTGGAGGAACAAACAGATAAGACAAACTATGGGGCAAGCTAAAATCTAACCCCACACTACCTGACTGACTAACACCTGGGAAATGTAAGTCTTGTGACTGGAAAGCCCTAAACCTTGAGAATTCCTGTAAATTTCCAAAATGAGATAATGTGGTTACCATAGAAACCTTTAAAGGCTAACAACTGCAGAGAACAAAGCCCCAGGGTCAACATATTCTGACTCTATGTCAGATTGTCATCCGAAGGCTGAGTGAATTTCATTTGTTCTGATATTTTCTGCTTCTTGTGAGTGTTTCCTCACTGCTCTGCTGTGATAAGGTTTCCATTTCTTCTGGGAAAATACCCAGCAGGGAAATAGCTGGGTTGAATGGGACCTCTAATCCTAGGTTTTTGAGGAATCTCCACGCTGATTTCCACAGTGGTTGTACCAGTCCACATTCCCACCAACAGTGGAGAAGGGTTCCTTTTCCCCAAAGACTCTCCACAATTTGTTATTTGTTGATTTATTGATGATAACCCTTCTTTCTGGGCTGAGATGGAATCTTACTGTTGTTTGAATTTGGATTTCTTGAATGACCAATGTTGTTGAACATTTTTTCCTGTATTTATTTGCCATTTGTATTTCTTCATCTGAGAAGTGTGTATTCATCTCAGATGCCCATTTTTCATTGGGTCTTTGAATTTTGGGGCCTGACTTTTAAAAATTCTTTATATGTTCTAGATAGAAATCTTTGTCTGAGGGACAGCTGGCTAAAATTTTTTCTCACTCTATGGATTTTATTTTCACTCTGTTGGTGATTTCTTTTGATGTGAAAAACATTTTTAATAAAATGAGATTCCAGCTGTTGATTCTTTGAAGTATTTCCCATGCAGGTTGGTTTTTGTTCATGAACTCTCTGCCTACCCCTATGTCTTCAAGAATTGTATCTATTTTCTTTTCCAGTACATTTAGTGTTTCTGTTTTAATATTTAGATCTTTAATCCATTTTGACTTTAGTTTAGTGCATGGTGATAGACATGGGTCTAATTTTAGTTTTTGGCATGTGCAAAGCCAGTTTTCCCCTCATCATTTATTAAAGAGGCTATCTTTCCTCCACTGAACATATTTGGCCTATTTGTCAAAAATAAGGTGGCTGAGTGTGTTTGTAGCTGTGTCTATATCTTCTAATCTGTTCCATTGATTCTCAGGTTTTTTTTTTTTTTTTGGTTTGTTTTGTTTTGGCACTATCACACTGATTTTATCACAGTAGTTTTGTAGTATAATTTTAAGGCAGGGATTGTGATGACTCTTGCCTTGCCTTTTTGGCCAGGATTGCTTTCACTAGTCTAGGTCTTTTCTGGTTCCAAATGAATTTAAGGAATGTTTTTTCCAGATCTGTCACTTATGCTAATGGCATTTTGATCAGGATTGCATTGAGTCTGTATAACGGTTTTGGGAGTATGGCCATTTTCACAATGTTGGTTCTTCCTATCCATGAGCAAGAAATATCTTTCCATTTTCTGAAATCCTCTTCAATTTCATTTTTTAGAGCATTATAATTTTCAATGTAAAGATCTTTTACTTCCTTTGTGAGATTTATTCCTAAGCATTTTATTTTTTTGAATGCTATTGTGAAGAGTGTGGTTTCCCTAATTTCTCTTCTTGGTTGTGTACAGGAATGCTATTGATTTTAGAGTGTTGGTTTTGTATCCAGCTACCCTACTGAATTTGCTCATTAATTCTAGGAGTCTTTCAGTGGAGCTTTTGGAGTCTTCTATGCAGAGTATCATGTCATCTGCAAATAATGATAATTTAACTTCTTCCTTTCTTATTCTTATTTCTTTTTTTTTTTTTGGTTTTTCTCCGGTACCGGGAACCGAACTCACGACTTTGCGCTTGCCAGGCAGGCGCTTTTGCCGCTTATTTCTTTTATTGCTCTCTAATTGTCTAATTGCTCTGGCTAATGTTTCCAGAATTATATTGAAACAGAGTGGTGATAGTGGACATCCTTGTCTTGTTCCTGATTTTAGAGTGAAAGCTTTCAATTTTTGTCCACTTAGTATGATGTTGCCTGTTGGTTTGTCACAGGTGGTTTTGATCAGATTGAGGTTAAGACCATCTATTCTAATTTTGTGTAGGGTTTTTATCATGAATGAGTGTTGCACTTTGTCAATAGCCTTTTCTGCATCTATTGAGATGATCATATGGTTTTTATCTTAGGATCTGTTGAAATGGTGTATTACATTTTTTGAATTGTGTGTATTGAACCATCCCTGCATTCCTGGGACGAATCCTACTTGGTCATGATGTATAATCTTCTTGATGATTTGATACATTCTGTTTGCTAGTATTTTACTGAGGATTTTTGCATCTATGTTCATTAAGGAGATTGGCCTACAGTTCTCCTTTTGGTTGGGTCTTTCTCTGGCTTGGTATCAGGGGCAAGTTAAGGAGAACTGCTTTCTTTACAATTTCATTGAAGAGTTTGAAGAGTATTGGCATTAAATCTTTTCTAAATTTCTTGTAGAATTCAGTTATGAATCCATCAGCACTTGGCTTTTTCTTTTGTTGGTGAGTTTTTAATTATATTTCAATTTCACTCACTGATATTGGGTTATTCATAATTTTTATATCATCTTGATTCAGGTTTGGTAATTTGTGCATATCTAGGAATGTGTTCATTTCTTCTGTGTTTTCCATCCTGTGAGAGTAAAGACTTTTGAAGTAAGTATTGATGACCTTCTAAATTTCCACAGGATCTGTACTTATTTCACCCTTTTCATTCCTCATTGTATGAATTTGAGTTTTTTCTTTAGTTTTTCTGATCAGGTTGGCTAGGGGTTTATCAACTTTATTCTTTCAAAGAGCCAACTCTTTAATTAATTCTTTGTATTGTTTTCTTCATCAGTTGTGTTAATTTCTGATCTTTGTAATTTCCTCCCTTCTTTGGGTTTTGGGCTTGACTTGCTCTTCTTTTTCTGAAGAAAAAAGAAAACCTGAGGTGCAGCATTAGGTTATTTATTTCTTCTTATTCTGTTTTCCTGTTGTGAGTTCACTACTATAAACTTTCCTCTGAGGAAGTACTTCCCGCTGAGGAAGTACTCCCTCTGAGGAGTACTATCATTGCATCCCACAGATTCCTGTAATTTGTATTTGCATTTTTGTATTTGCAAATACAAATTTGTATATTTATCTATTTGCAAATACAGTCTGAATTGATGGCATTTACATTGATGGTTATATGATATGTATTGGTATGTATTGGCTTATCTTTGTCATGTTATTTTCCTGCTATTGGTTCCCAACTTTTCCCTTCTGTTTAATTGCTTGCCCTGCTTGGTGATTTCTTTCTGCTCTTGTTCTGGGTACTGTGGTCATTTTTATCTCTTTCTAGAGTATCTTTTAGTACTCTGTAGGGTTTGTTTTGTGATGATAAATTTTTTCAGATGTTCTTTGTCATGGAAGCATCTTATTTCTCCATTAATTTTGAAAGAAAGTTTTGCAGGCTACATCAATTTGGATTAGATGTTGTTTTCTTTCAGGACTTGAAATACTTCACTCTAAGCTCTTCTTGACTTGATGGTTTGTGTTGAGAATTCTGCCATGATTCTTATGGGCTTTCCTTTATAAGTGGTCTCTTTCTTTTCTTTAACAGCTTTCAATATTCTGTTTTTGTGTTAAATTTTGGGATCTTGATTGTTGTATGTCTGGGTGTAGATTTATTTTGGTTATGGCTAATTGGAGTTGTATATGCCTCACTTAACTGTATGTCCAATTCTTTTTCCACTCAGGAAATTTTCTGCTATTACTTCTGCAAATAGTCTTTTTATGTCATTTGTGTTGACTCCTGTTTTTTGTTGACACCTATTAGTCTTATATTGTTCTTTTTTGTATCACTTGCAGCAGTTGAATTGTTATTTTCTGGTTTGTTATTTTTAAGAGATTTTTCCTTTTACGATTGCTAACTGCAATCCTGTCTTCAAGGTCTGAAAGTCTATCTTCAGTTTCATTCAAGCAGTTTTGCTAGCTTTCAATTGAATTTTTAATTTCCTGGATATATCTTTGAATCTGTTTTATGCATTCTAATTCTTTCCTATATTTTTCACTTAAGGTTTCCATCATTTCTTTATACTCCTCTATTTTTTTTTTTATCTATGTCTTCTGTAGATAATGCTCAGCAATTCTTTCATTATGGTTATCATTTATTTATTTATTTTTTTTTACATCAAAGATCATTTCTGATCTGATTTCCTACATAGCCTCCTGGAGTTGTTTCTTTACTTCAGTTGTTATCATTTCAGAAATTTCAGGTGTGTGACTTCCAATTTCTTGTATGTTGATAACTCCTTGACTTGTTTTGGTTGTGCTGGATGTCTGAGATTGCATTTTGCTCCCTCGTCTTGATATTTTCTACTTCAAAAATAAATTTTTATTTTGATTTCTGCGATGATCTGTGAATTTTGGTAGTAGGTAGCTATATCACTACTATCAAGGCCTTTTTAGGAAAAATCTGTTCTTTAGGGATATCTTATGTGTTTCAGAGATTCTTGGTTTGTGTCTGTCCCTCCTGCCTTCCCAATTAATTGAGAGTGGGATGTTGTTTTCCCTTTGGCTCTGTCCTCAGTCTTTAGGTGTAGGGCTGTGGTGAGGTTAATGCCCCAGAGCTTCCCAATATTGAGCTTCCCAATTCTACCCAAGGGAGAACAACTGATTACAACAGATATGACATCCTAGTTACAGTAGTACAATTAGCAATAATGATAGCATCAAGTAAAATTTAGAAATTGACAAACTGTGATAACTATTGATTTTGTACTTCAGATCATAGGAGCAAAGTCTATAGTTATATAACAGAACAAATCATAAATTAGGAGTTTGTATGCACAGTGTTTCCCCTTGTTTCAGTGGATTTACCCTGAGTTCCTCTGGCCAAGCTGGTTGCTTGGTGCTGGGTGCTTCACACCATGTAGGGGGATGGGTCAGGCTCCTGGGTTCCTCTGACCAAGATGGTTGCTGAGTTCCAGGTGCTTCCTGTGCTGGGTCTCTACGATGTTTTCTTATGCTAAATGTGAAGATGAAGGAGAAGGCATGGCAGAACTTCAGTTCTACCCCATGCACCTTGTCCTAACTTCTTTTCTGGGGCATCAGGTATCTGCTTATAATATTCTTTTTGATGAAAGCCAATTTTACCTCCTTGAAAAATCATTCAACATCTATAACCCAAATAACATTTTCCTTAATTTGTCAGAATCCTTGTCTCAGTGTATGAGGGAATCAGGTAAGAAATCACACTCCAAAAGTCCTTCCCAAAGTAGTTTAGTTTGGGGCCATGCAAATACTCTCTGTCCTACATATGACACTGAACAGAGGGCCTAGCTACAGGAGACCTCCAACTCTTCCTACTCTGATGCAGGCTTCTTTGATTGCCTCTGGCACCCCATCCAGCTTGTGTTTAATTCTTTATCTGCAAGGCAAGACTTTTGAGAGCATTTACTTTGTGTACTCCATATTCTCTCCAGAATAGTGGTCTGCCTAAGTTCAGAGGAACATGGTCTTGTCCCCTTTTCTCTGATGGTCTAGGAATTGATAATTGGCTGTTAGTCTCTCCTCTGGTGGCTCAAAGATTTAGGAATTCATATTCTATTAAAGTCCCCACTTTTAGACTGTTGTCCAACCATGACTTTATAGGTTTAATTTTATTTTTTAATTTTTTTTGATTTTTGAGACAGGGCCTCACTATACGGTTGAGGTTGGCCTTGAGCTCACTATGCTGCCAAAACTGCCCTTGAACAGGGTGTGATCTTCCTGTCTCAGCCTAAGAGTGCTAGACTAACAGTATATGCTGCAATGCCCAGCCACTTTATGGGTTCTTTAACTGACTTTTTCCTGGCAAGAGATAGTAAGGTACTTTATTTTGTAGCACGGCAAAGATGAAGGAACTAAGCGATAGTGTGGGGACAATCTCTGTTTTGGGAAAGAAACTGGGTATAGCCCAGGCCTCCTGTTGGTTTCATAGGTGGAATTCTATTCTAGCCATGGAAAGTACAAGCAGGGAAGAGAAAGATTTTGTACTGTGTTGTACTTCAGCTTCCATATACCAGATGTGTCCTCAGGGCTTTACATTCTAATTAGTCCTCATGACAACCCTATAAGGTAGATATTATTATCTCCAATTTCAGTTGGAAAAACTGAACTACATGGAATTTTACCTGCCCAGTGTCACAAAGCTAGGTGCAGGGCCTGGATTCAAAACCAGACTGGCTGAGTCAGAAATGTCTATGATACTGCATAGGAAAAAGAGGGAAACTGGCTAAAGAATCAAGAATCCTGAGTTTCTTTTTACTTAGGCTGTTGCCTCTATGACATAGGAAATTTGTCCCCATGGTCTCTCTCCTCATGCTGATTTTAAGCTTATTCACCCATGGAAAATACACCCCATTAAAGAAAAAGTTTGCAAAATTTTGGAATGTTTGTGATTAGTGTTGTAGGGGGAAGACTTGTTTCTAGTGATGATGTGGAACAAAAAACAGGTCTAGTGTGGATATTGCATCTGTTACTTACTGCTAGGTGACAAGTAGGCTTGACTCTCTGTAACTCAGTCTCCCTGGCTGCTGCAGATGATCTCTGAGGTTTTACTCCAGCTGTCATAGTTTGTGGGCTCCTAGTCATTGGTTTGTCTGTTCTCAGTCCACTCATAGTATCCTTTATTGTTGATATTTATTGCACCCTTGCTGAGCCTGTGGCTAAATGCTTAAGGTGAGGAGTTGGAAGAAAAAGACAGAGGAGGGAGTTTGAGGAGACATGTGCCACAGTTTCTGAATTTGCTGATCTGTGAGATGTGATCCAACAAAAAACAACTTTACTCTCAGCAGTTCAATTCAAATTGAGAGACCTATACATACTTTTATGGAAAGAACAAAGGGATGAATTTTGGCATTAGCTGAAACTTCTAATCCTAATTCTGCCACTTGCTAACTGGGTTACCATGATCATATTACTTGATTTCTCTGAACCTCAGTTTCCTCAAATGTGATATGTAAAAAATGCTTACCCTATAGATTTAGGAACTGAAATGGTTAAGTGAAATAAAAATAGGCCCTAGTCCAGTGCCTGGTACATAGAAAGTGCTGTCTTCTTGCTTGAAGAAAAGGGGGAGAGAATGTCTTGGGTGGCAGGGAATGCCCTATCAACCATTTGGAACTGAGAGGTCAAGGTCCTTTTCCTTTCTGGCTACTCTAGTCCCTATTCTGGGTACAGAATGATTGTGATTTGTGAGAACATGTTTTCCTGTGCTGGCAAGTGCTCAGCTCACTGATGTGGGCATAGCAGAGGTCCCAAAAGAGCGTGTTGTGTGAATGAATACCCTTCTTCTATGATGACAGGAAAAGGAAGAGAAGAAGGATTGGGGACTACTACCAGTCTTCCTGCAGATGCTTTGGGAAAGCTGTGGCTTGAAGATTTTGAGGAGGCTTGGCAAAAGACTGGGCAGGAAAGACTTAGGGAGGGAGTGCACCAGCCAGCTCAAGGAAGGGGGTAAGCATCAGGAACCAAGGGACTGACTGCCGCAACTAGGATAGCGACAGGGGGACAGTAGCAGAGGAGGAGGGGGCTCTGTTTCGTGCTGGAAAAAGCTTGATGAGGAGAGGCTACAGGAGGTGGAGAGAAGAATTCTCTCAAAATGAGAGCAAAGATTCTAAGCGTGCAAAAGGGGGTGGGGACAGATCAAGAAAGGAAAGGGGGTGGAGAGAAAGGGGGAGGAAGAAGTGGGAGGAGGGAAGGCCACAGATACCGATTAAAAAGAGAGGGGAAGAGGAACAACTGACAGACTCAAGGGCAAATAACAGTAGCAGGCTGAAGAGGCAGCCAGAGCACGGAGAAGCCAACAGAAATTCCAGGGAGCAGGAAAACAAACAGGTAAGGGTGGACTTGAACTTTAAAAGTAAAACTAGAAGTCAATAGGAAGTAGCCAGAAGAGAGACTTGACTTCAGAGGCTAAATAGAAGCAAAGCTCTTTCTAAGTGTGCCTCCCTGTGAGTTTGTTCCTTGCCTCTCTCTCACTATTTCTTCTGATAACAATGTTTAGATATATGAAGGGAAGGGAGTTTGGTGAAATAGCAGGTACATGACTTACTTTATTTATAAGGAGCTGTAGAAATCTGAGTAGGGGGCCCTCAGGGTTAGAGTCTATACCTGTGGAGTTGCAGTGTGCTTGTGAGAATCTTAGAAGCGGTCAGGGTCTGTTTCTAAGAACTTTTATTAAGAGGGAATTAGCCCTTTAAAAAAAGACACTGTTTTATGATGTTTCCTCTAGGCATGGAATCTTTTCTGAAATGCTTTCTGCAGCATCTAAGGGAGTGTTTTGATTTTTTTTTTTTCTTTCCAAGGCATGCTGGATGGTTTAAAAATATTCTCTACTTAGTTTTCTGCAGAGTATCACATTCTCACTGTTCAGTGGTTACACAGGAGAATCCAGGGTGCCTCTTAGAACAGATAAAAGAGACTGACATGACTCACAGAGGCAGCCCGAGAGAGGTGCCCCTGAAGTCTCCTCTCCACCTGGCTGGAGTGTGAGGTAGAAGACACAAGGCCGAGAGGGTTTGCTCAGCTTCTTGGTGTCTCTTCTAAGCATGTGGCAAGAGAACCTAGACTTGGACTGGGACACTTGTCAACTCAGTTTATTCTTTTCTTCATTTTTTTCCTTTATTCCCTTTCCCAGGATTCCATCATAAGAAAGGGATTCCTGGTTCTTACTCTTCAAATTCCGGGGGTGTATGTTTCCTGAACAGGACTCTGGCACAACAGGATCCGAATGGCCTGGGAGAGGAAGGGCAGCATGGAGAGAACCAGAAAGGCACACAGGAGACCCAAAATTTGAAGAAACCAAGGCTAGTGTGTGGGAGCTGTTTGCCTGGCAGTGTGGCTAGAGGCATCTGAGTCTGAGTTTTATACCTGTTGTTCAAGTGGCCTCCATCTCCTCTACCCATTGCCCCAAGAAGTACAACTCAGCCCAGAGCCTGAATGAGTGCTCTCTAGGGACAGGCTTGAAATTGCCACCTTCCTGTCAGGTTCCCCAGGGCAGCAAAGCTTTTGGGAGTCTACTGCTCAGGCTGTTCCTCCAAGTCTTTTCCTCACTTAGCAGCTGCCATTGAGGAGTACCAGTGACTGCAGTATGCAGAGTACCTAGAGGGGCATTCTCTGGCTTCTGATTTAGAATCCTTTGAGCTTTCCTCAGTCAGACACAGGACATGCATAGAGCCATGACAGTGACAAAGTCAGGTTGCCCTGACTTGCCACTGCCTTGTAACTCCAGAGATATCTTGCTGGACTCCTAAAACTGTCCACTGTTCTTATGTTTTAGCTATCTCATTTTTTATTCCCTTTTTAGTACTGGCCTACAGCCCTAGGACATGAGACCTGGAGAAAAGAGTGTCTTAGATTGCCAATCAACCTCTTCTTTTGACAATAAAGAAATTAATATCTTGAAAAGGAGGTGATCTGCTGGAGAAGACAGTGAATCAAGATGGAGTTATCTGGGAGATGATCTTGCTCTCTTCATGCATACCTGGAGCTCTTCTAACCCCTGCCTATGGCTGTTCCCCAGGCTCTGTTTCTCCCCAAGCCTCTCTGATTCTTCCATTTGAGCATCTCTATAATCCTATCTTTTCACAGTGACATCCATCTGCTCCTCATTATCACTACTGGCTGGCAGGGTCTTAGGCTTTTGCAGCCAGGAGGGCTACCACAATGCCTTCTGGCCTCTTTGGTACTTCTGGGTCCCATTTCTGGACATGAGCAATTAAAATAAGACCGAGGGCCTGTCTATATAGGTTAGTCAGGGCAGGAACTGGAAGATCTGCAATCCCCAGAGTCTGGAAGATCCAAGGCAAAGCTCTGACCCTGTGGAAGGAGGAATTTACCCACAGGGGCTTCCAGCAGTATTTTCCTGAGCTAGCTCCCATACACATCCTCTTCGGCTCAAGAATTGAGTTGGCCATAAGGACAAAAAGCCCATTTTCCTGGAAAGCTTCAGGTCTCCTGCAAAAGAAGTTGACTTCCTTTCTATTGTTGGGAGTGGCTGACTTCTGGTGAATGACAGCTTGGTGCCACTTTGTGAATCATTTTTTTCTGACAGCAAACAATGGGGGAAAGATCAGTCAATCCATTCATTTCTATAAGAAAAGGGAGCTCTAAGGTCACAGAATCAGAAGTATTGAAATAGCACAGCGAGGCCTTAGATATCTAATTCCAGTGTAGGGCAAGAGAGTCTGGGCATTTGGTATCAAATTTGGTTGCTGTGGACTTGAGGAAAAGTATTTAATATCTCTGATCCTCAATTTCTTCATATGCTAAAGAGGTTAACAGGGTCTTCCTGTAAGGTTTTATGAGGATTAAGTAACTTATTTTTTTAATACTTAGGTTGAATTCAGGACCTATGCACATGCTAGGCAAGTGCTAGGTAACTCCAGAGGTATCTTTCTGGAGAATGTCTCTTGGGGATATAGCACCACTGAGCTATATCCCCAACCTGGTATTTTTTTTTAAAGGGCTATCACTTAGCAGGTACAGTCCAGGTTACATTGTCCTCAGCTTGAGATTCTTTGAATTGCATCTTATTTGGTATAAAGCCCTTTCTACAGAGAAAGCTAACCATGACATAATTCTGAGAAGGTACTGCTTGGTTTTTGTGGCCATAGATATTTTTTTTCTGGGACTACTTTTGCTGACCTCTAAGCTAGGAGACAGAAAATCTAGATTTGCTTCTTGACTCTGCCAGTAACTTGCTATACTATCATAACTGGACAAATCACAAACTTTAGAGTTGGAAGGGTCTCTGAAACCATCCTGTCCAACTGCTTTGTTTTATGCATAACAGCATTAAGGTTCAGGGAGGTCCCAAGAATGTCTCTTGTGTAAAGCCACAAAGGTAAAACTAGAACCAGAAAAAACCTCTCTCATGAAATGGTAACACTGTATTTTTTTTCATCTCATCTTTTTTTTTTTGCAATGGAGATTGAACCCAGGGTCCTACACTTGCTAGGCAGGTACTCTACCACTGATCTTTATCCTCCCCCTACACCGCATCTTCACAGGGAACTTCCAGAATCTCACTTTAGCCTGAAAACTGCACAGTTCAGAACTTCTGAGAAGGGCCAAGATTGTTTGAGGTCAAGATGTCCCTACACCTCAGATCACAGAGTACACAACTTCCCCTTTCTCTTTCAAAAAGAATTGAACCTATTTCCAACTCCTTTTGTGGGTGTGCCTTTGGCTTTGTGATCAAATTCAAAAGTGCCACAGCTCTTCTAAAGGGAATAATACCATGACGTATGCTCAGGGCAGAAGCCTGAGTTGAAACATGTTAGGAGCAGGCTGGACTTGTCACTGGAATGAGAGGGGCTAATCTAAGCAGGCCCTGTATCTTGCTGCTTCTCCAGCCCTGCCCAGAAGGTCTTTATGCCTAGTGAACCAATTAATTTGTAGATAAACAAATATTCTTCTCATTGCCCATGTTTTTCCTATCTCTTTTTTTTCTTCTTTTGTCTTTTTGAGACAGGGTCTCGCTATGCAGTTGAGGCTGGCCTTGAGCTCACTTTGTAGCCCAGGCTGGTCTTGAACTCACAACGATCCTCCTGCCTCAGCCTCCCGAGTGTTGGGATTACAGGTATGTGCTACGGTGCTCGGCTCCTATCTCTGATAGTCACCTTCCTGTTCCTGGTGACACATGTTGATCCTTGCTGGGTCACTAACCAGCCTGTTGTACTCTCAAAATCTGCATCCAGTTGGATAGTACAATCATGTTTGAGAATTTTTATAGGAAGTGTCAGAAATAAGGTATTAACATTATGAATGTCTTCTATGTGCCAACTACTGCTCTAAGCAGTTCATATATTCACAGTCTTTAATTGCCATGAACATACACTTCCATCTTTTTTCAGATGAGTTCGAAACTGAGTGGTTAAGTGATTTGTCTAAGGTCACACAGCTAGAAAGTGTTGCCAGCAGGGTCTGCGCCCCTGTTTCCCCTAGAAACCATACAACTCACCAATGACAATACTGTTCCTTTTGTTCTTGCTAATAATGTGACATCAATGGAACACCAGAGCCTGCTGTTTGGGCAGCTGAGAAACCAGCGGTAGACACTGCTGCAGCCAAGAGCACTTACTGGCTAAAAAAGGAAATAACTTTCTATAAGTGAATTCTGGCCAAATGGTAGCAGATGCTGATGAGTCTGGGAATCCTGACCACTGTGGACTAAAGCCTCCAATGTAATGATTAATTCTAAGAACAGCATATGTAACAATCAGCCAGCAAATAAACAGAAGCTAAAAGGAGAAACCCTGGGCCTCTCAAGGACTAGGTAAAGTGAGAAAAACTCTACTCACTAGTTGGGACTGGAGTTCTGGTCACAGAGTCATCATAATCTATCTGTCCTAGGACCTTTCTTTTTTTCATTCCCTTTTCAGAAACACAGAAAGAACACAAGCCTTTGAGTCAGGCCAACCAGATTGGAGCCCATTATGCAGCATTTGCCTGTTGTGAGACTTTGTATGAATAACGTAACCCTTGAGCTTCAGTTTTGTCTTCTGAGAAATGAGACAATACTGCTCTCTAGCAGTGTTAACGGAAGGGTTAGAAAGTACAGTTGTAAAGTGCTTTCCATGTGGAAAATACTCAACTTAGTGCTACCTGTTCTTACTATTGCTGAACTTCCCTGGGCCTGTCTTACCTTACAAAAAATAAGGATTGAGTTGGATTGATCTCTAGGTTTCTTCAACTCTACTGCTTTATGAATTTATTAAGAGATGATGAGAGCAATAAAGAAATGTGAGCATTGTTATAAATAGAATTTTCCTTAGTAATTATATAGGTATTAATCAATTCCCCTAAGGTAACTCATCAGGTCCTGGCAATATTTTGATGTAAGTTAATATTTCTA
Source organism: Chinchilla lanigera (assembly GCF_000276665.1). Classification (NCBI taxonomy): domain Eukaryota; kingdom Metazoa; phylum Chordata; class Mammalia; order Rodentia; family Chinchillidae; genus Chinchilla; species Chinchilla lanigera. The sequence continues at coordinate 640,438 of NW_004955568.1, forward strand.
TTCACTACTGCCATTGTATCACCATTGTAAATATTTCTTCTTTCAATATTTTAAGGAAAAAAATTATTTGTGCTAGCATAACCCTTTCTCCACTTTGCCTGTTCCTCTCTACCTTCTTGGCTTTGATACAACTGTCTGCCAGCATAGTGCCTTTGAGTGGATCGCTCTGTCCTTGCCAGAATAAAATACAGAGGAGTTATTTATCTGCTACTGGCTAGACCAGGAGGAAAATTAAAGGCAGTACTTTATACCACCCACCTGTCTCTTTCTTTGTCTCTCATTTCTATTATCCTTTCCCATCTATAGTGATCAAGGTTCAGGGTTGCAGGTAGGCTCCCCAGTGGACTTTTACATCTGAGGGAGTAGCCCACAGTACTAACTCAATAGCTATAGCTGCTATCATATGCCTGATCATCTTCCCAGAGGCTTAAGTAGCTACCCCAAACCTAAGTCAGGAAAAGAATGAATTCTAAATGTAAGACTCCTAACCACTTATAACCAATGCCCTATCCTATCAATTATCTCATCAACAACTCTGATCCAGTCATCTTATATTACAGTAACCAGCCTTTGACTAGCAAGGATTTGTCAGAGAAAGGAACTTCAGGCAATTTAGACAGAATTGATTACAGTGGTTAATGCAGGAATCCTGTTGTCAGATGAACCAGGAGCAAGGTTTGACTTCGTTTTCACGTTTTACTAACAGTGTGATTTTGCTCAAGTTATCTGCTCAGCCCTGTAAAAAGAGGATGAGAAAATGATACTTCCTACTTCCTCAGATTATTGTGTGAATCAAGTGAAAAAATTATATATGCACACAGCACACATATATATATGAGAGAGAGAGCAAGAGAGAGAGAAAAGAGAGAATGAGAATGAGACAGACAGAGATAGAGATAGAGACAGAGACAGAGAAACGAAATGCACAGAGTATGTAGCCCATAGAAAGATTTCAATAAATGTTATTTTAGTGTTATTGTAGTTAATGCCTGGATTTAAATTCTTTTGTGTGTTCCTCTGGATAAACTAAAAGTTGTAGCTGAGAGTCTGAAAGAATAATAAAGATTACTGAGATAGCTGAAGATCGAGACCAACTTTTCATGTAATTTTCCCCATATATCCATTTTAGGGAAGGATTATTACAGTGAGGGGAAATCAAGTGATTAAGGTACAAAAGAGCTCTAAGATGATGGATATGCTTTATGCTTTCAAAGCCCTCTTAATGTCTGATATAACATAGGAGCTCAGTAAAGACTTCATGGACTAAACTGAGGGGAAAGCATACTGTGTCTACAGCATTCTTGAAGGAGGCTCTTTCAGCCCTTTTACATCAGAATTCTCTTAATCAGGAAGCAAGTGAATGCTGTCGTACACCACATGCCACCATATGATGACTGAAATTATAGTATGGGCCCAGGGGATGGTTATTATTACTATGAATAACAATCTTTATTGAGAACCAGAGATCTGTTAGATACTGTCAAGAACATGTGTCATTGTCCAGAATTAGATGCAGACTTTGTGGAGTGGTTTTCTAATCTAATTTTGACAAACTTGGAAAAGTTCCCCAGTAATATGAGGGGAGGAGGAAGTGAAGGAGTAGTTCATGGTGCCAGTGTCTGTCCTAGGTACACTTACTCCTGGTTAGCCAAAGAGGAGACTCTCACACAGGCAAAAGTAAGGCTCAGTGACTTTTGTCTTTCCAGTGATGGTCACCATAGTTATACAGCAGGAGCCCCTAGGCCAGCTTCCCACCAGGCCCAGCTATTGATATTCAGTATGGCCCCCAAGAATTGCTCAACCTCTGTGTACATGCCCATTCTTTTCTTCAGCACACAGGAAGGACCAGCCTCCGTGAATTGGGCATTTGGCGTTTTGAGTGACCCAAATGCTATAATTCACCCCCTGTTGTTGATTTCATAAACTATACACAATCAGGTGCAGGGCATGGCATTAAGCACAGAGGGAGTGGGGCGTTGGAGAGGAGTTTTGGGAGAGGGGAGGGGAAGGAAACGACGAAGTTTGTTTTCAAGGAGTGCAGGGTTGAGTTAGAGAGAATGCATGGCTAGTAGAGCAAATAATTCTCAATGTATGTGCGAAATGTGAATGGCTTTACTGTGTGGCCTACAGCCCAGCTACGGACTCAGGGAGACACAGAAGTCATCATCAAATACTGTTAGGAAGGCTGTTACTTGTGGCTCCAGAGGACCCCTGGAATCAACAGAAGAAAGAGAATTTTCAGCTATCCTACAGCAGCTTCTCACTCATTTGCAATATGTCTTCTTAAGCAGACAGATGAGGGTACAGTTATATCAAGTATGTAGGAAAGCACCTGCCACCTGCAGCCTATATAGTTTATGCTGAAGTCATTACTGAAAGATTGCTACAAATATGGGGATTGCTTATCATGCAATCCTTTATAGTCTCAGCTCCATGTAAGGGCTGTCATAATAAAATCTGTCCTTACAAGCAAGCCATGTACTGAGCACAGTTTAGTCTATGGACTGAGCCACTCTAGACTGCTAGGCGTAGCCTCTAGAAATCCCTCCATAACATGCTCCTGCCTAGTTGGCCTCCCTGCTCTGCTCTTGGTACCTTAACTTCACGCTAGTTCTCATCCCAGTGAATTTATTCATGTAGTTGCTTTTGTCTGACATTTCCTCATCTCCCCAACATCTCTTGCTCCTACACTGCACTCCCAAACATCACATACACCCAACTCCTACTCAAAGCTGCCTCCTCTGGGAAGTCCTTTCTACCTACTACTCACAACCACTCCCAGCCTGGGTCAGGGACTCTTATGCATTTGTATGACACACTGCACTTACTTCTATCCTAGTACTCATCATATGTGGTTGATTTTGAATCCCCCATAGGGCAGTGCATTGCTTCACTATTGATTCTTGTGACTCTGTAACTTTCAGCACAGAGCTAGCATAAGAAGATGCTCAGGAAATGTTTTTGAACTGAGTTGAATTCACTTTTCCACACCCTTTTCTCCAGAGCTCCAGATAGTGCAGGTCACATAAGGAAGCATAATAAATATTTGCTTGATTGCATGAAAGCTGACCACCGTCCTTATCACTAAGCAGCAAGGTCGTGTCTCAAATCACTTAGTGTCCCTGGCTTAGCAGGAGTTTGTGGAGTTCCAAAAGCAGAGGCCTAAGAGTTGATGAGCTCCATCTTTGGAAGAGAGATGGAGGGAAGCTTACTAGCATGCATCAGATTTGACCAAAAACTGGAATGAAGCCATGGTTTTATTGCCCATTAATCTTTTATTTTTTTTAAGTTTATTTATTTTTGCAGTAGTAGAGAATGAACCCAGGGCTTTCATAGTGAGCTACATCCACAACTCTTTTTAATTTTTTTGAGACAGGATCTTGCTAAGTCACTAAATTTCCTAGGCTTGGCTCAAACTTGAGATTCTCCTGCCTCAGTCTCCCAGAGTTCTGGAATTACAGGTAGTGTTTGTTTTTTCCTTTTTTTTTTCCAAAACAAGTCATCTTCTCTATATGTTCCCTCCTCAGCAAAACAGAGTCAATGACATTCACTGCATAGAGTGCTTATGAAGATTCATCCATTGAATAATAAAAACTGAACATCTTTAATACTGAAAATATTAGATCTTGGACAAAACAAAATAGTCCTTCTTCTTTGAGTCCACAAAAGAATGTTAGAGAAACACATTTTAAACAGTGTAAGGTTTTATTTTATTGGTAGACTTAACAAGAAAGATTTGAACCTCCTTAGGTGCAAACTCACTGCTAGACCAAACATTTTCTTCAGTCGCTAGGAAAACATGTTATGCACCTAACAGAAGCAACTACCGCAATGGATTTTTGATTTTGAGAATTTAACTTCTCATTTGAGGAGAAAGGCTGTTAAATCCTTGAGGGAAGGAATCATGCCAGATTTTGTTAATTTTATTTATTAAAGGTTTTTTTGTTTTTGTTTTTAGGCAGAGTTTCACTATGTATGCCAGGCTTGCCTTGAACTCACAACAATCCTCTTGTCTCAGCCTTCCAAGTACTGAGAAGACAGGCATACACCGCCTCACCCAGCAGATTTTGTTAATAGATATCATTGAGGGTTTAACTTTTGTCAAGTCTAGTACCACTTAGATATTGTTCTCAGAACTCAGAACTCTGTGCTTAGAATGGTGGTAGGCACATAATAGAAAGTTTAAAAAGTACTTGCTCCTCGTCTGAGGCAGAAAACTTTTGGAGAACAAATTGAAGGCAACACATAACCAAGTGTGAGAATGTATCCTATAAGTTAGATGGTACTCTAATTTAGAGCCCAGTGTCTTGGTTACTTTTCTCTCATTGCTGGAACAAAATACCTGATGCCCCAAATTAAGGAAGGAAAGGTTTATTTCACTTACAGTTTGTAGAAGTTTTAGTCCATACTTGGCAGATTACAAGGCAGAGAGCTACAGCTCATGTCGACAGAAAACAGCAAAGCAACAAAAACAAAAGCCAGGAATGGCCTCAAACACCCTTTTCCTCTCCCTTACGTATGCAAACTATCCACCCCAGGGTGGGTGTAGCTCTCACACCCATAATCAATCAAACTCTAAAAGCCTGGCCCATGGCTGCATGAGGCTTTGGGGGGACACCCAGACACAAACCATAACACCCAGGAAACATCTAAGAGAGCTGAGGTTAACTTCTCCATTTCTTCCTACATCTGAGAGGGTCAGAGGAAGAGGTCATGGCTGTGAGTTTATTACTAATGTGAGTTGTTTTGAAATGCTTTTCTGTGAAAACATTAGCTGTGCATAGGTACAATGACAGGCATCTGGAGGAGCACTGGATTGGGAATGTTGATGCCTGAATTATATTTCTAACCACATAATTCATGAAGTCAAGGAATGAAATGATGTATACCCATTACATACAATCCTTCCTCTGGCCCCTTCATTTTTACCCAAGTATCATATTACTATCACCAGGCAAATTCCCTAGTGACTCCTCTAATATTTAATTTGTCCCAAGATATGACACACAGTGAAAGAGGACATTGAAGTTTTTGGAGTGAAGAACATTTAGAGTTGATATGTTTCCTTTCAGGTTCAAGGACCACCTCTTTCAGTATTTTTTTATTAGTGCATGTTTGTAGCACATTATGTTTGCACTCATCTTAGGGAATAAGTACATGTACTTAACATATCTTCACTCTTTTTATTTCCCTTCTCCTGTCTTTGCTCCCCCCTCCCTCTGTCACTGGATCCCCTTCCCATTTTCAAAGAACATATCTCTCCTAGAACTCTTTTTGCTTTGGAGATTTTAGAACTTATTTCAGTTGCAGACAGCCCTGGTCTAATGAGGTCTCTCTCAAACCCAGATTTAGGCCCTTGTCACACACTCTCACAGCACTGTGTACTCCCTTAACATCATGTCTTATTCACATTGTGTGTTTACTTTCTCCGTTAAGGGAAATAAGGCAATTAAACTTAATAACAGCAGAGAATCCTTGTTTGTCTTTCCCTCCTCCCACTGTATCTTCAGTGGCAAGCACAATGCCTAGCACCTAGCAATTACCCAATAAAATTATTAAATGAATGACTGAAAGGAGAGAAGCACTTTATAGGTAGAGGGGACATAAAACGCCAAAAATAAAGAGGTGAGAAACTGAAGAATGCATGACTGTATATGGGTAACTGTGCAGCTTAAGTATTGAATATGTGAGGGAAATAGTGGGAAAGATAGGATGAGGCAGTGCTGGGGTTTCAAACAGCAGGCTCAAGTCCAAACTTTAAAAGAGGTAGGAAGCCAGTAAAGATTACAGCTAAAGCAGTGAGGGAAATTACCATTGTATTTGATAGAATTTATTCACGCCATGGGCAGCTTCCTCTGCCCCTCCCTAATATACTTCCTGCCAAGAAATGGATAAAAATCTGCAAAGAATTTTATGTGCTATACACCCAGTAAACTCACTCAGCTACAAATTTATTTGGCTGAAGTTTAGTGGTCTACAGAGAGCCAATATAGCTAGAAAACTGTCTTTAGCCATGAACCTTTTACATTATCAACTGAGTCTCTGGTACACGGTAACAGTTTTAACTTTCCCTGACTTTGCCTGAGGGTCAGCAGGAAATCATAAAAGATCTTTTACCCTCCTTCATTACTTTCTCTTCCTTACTTTCCCTCCACCTATATATCCTTGCCTTTCACTCATTTGTTGAAAATCTACCTTACTCTACACCTCCTAAGTTAATTTCTATTGTTCCCTCCCAGTGAGAAATCCTTTGTAGTAGTCTTTCTGGTTTCCAAGATGTTCCTTTCCTGAACTTGTACTAGATGGGATTCATTGATCACAAGTGAGGAAGTCAATGGGTAAGATTCTTGGCAGACCAGACCAAACTGTCACATTTTTTTGTCTGCATCTATTTTTATATACTTCCTTGGGGACTTGCAAGAAATGAATGACATAGTGCAAAGATATCAAGGGACATATCTTCAGTGACTGAGTGTGGAAAACTTGTCCCAAATCTTAGAAGAATATAACATTTATTTCTTTTTTGATTCCTTCTAATTTCTACTTCCATTTTCCTCTTGTTTCCACTGTACTCTGCTTTTTTCCCCCTCTCTCCTTCTACTCTCATCTTTCATTACCACTTACCTTGCTAGTAATGACTGCCTTATATTCAGTTCTTATAGGATTAGCCCTGTGTCACTGCTTCTTATGTATTACCTCATAGCACTGTGTAAGCTAAATAATCATAACTCTATCCAGTCTGTAGATGAGGGAAGTAAAACAGACTGAATACTTTATACAAGCTCAATAGACAGTAGCAGGGATTTGAACTCCAGTTATCTAATTTCCATGTCCATCTTCTTTAAATCATTACATGGCTTCTTTTACTCCATTTTTAATTTCCTTGTGTCATTCCCTTTTCTGATCCTCTTCTGTCCCTATACTACCTCATTTCTTTTCTTTCTCTTAGACACTTAACATAGTCGGTCACTGCAGGTCTGGGCTGAACCTGAAAGTGCTGAGCAGTGCACATAATGCTCAGAAGAGATGACAGAACATTCAGATTCTTATCAACCATTTTCCTTAAGATCAAATAATCCACAATTTTTCACATTTGGAGGCTAAAGGAGGGGATTCTCATCACCTTTAGTAAAGGAGAAGGTGTTTAATAACAAACTAGAGGAAAGGCCTGAAGACTTGGATGGCTTTTTGATTTGGAAAGGAGCAGAGATAAAACATTTTCTCCTCCCTCAGGGAATCCTTCATTCCCAAGGACTCTGCATACTGTCAAGTTTGGGGACCTAGAGGCTGGAAAAGGTCAGATGAGAAGGCTGCCTTCTGTCAAAGAGTTAATTTAGGAGCCTAGGAAGCCTGGACTATGAAATGTAGCAACCCCACCCTTTCTTTCCCTATTAGCATAACCAATGTCCCAATAAGAACAAGGGCATGTTGGTAGCACACATATGAAGGTCAAAACTTGAACTTGACAATTTTTAAGGTCCCATCCAAATATGATGTTTTATTATTTTAAGAACAGAGAAAAAAAGAAGAGAATATTTATGTTCAGTTCTCTCCTTTTTGTCATCCTATTGGTTAGAATTGGTTAGAGGTTTTAAACCATAAAGACATACATTGTTCATCAAATAAGAATTTTGGAGGTAGAAGTTTCAAGAGTGGATTCAGAGGTCTCAGAGGAATGGTCAGCATTTCCGAGATTCTCTGGGCAGCTTCAGACATCTTGGCTTATACAATCCTGTGCACAGGCAGGAAGCAGTGGGAGAAAGGAAGACCATGAGTGAGGCTCCCTGCTTCCTGGGAGATGGGGACTTTTGATAGGTCACTTCTTAACCTTTAGATTCCTCCCATACCTCATCGACCCAAACTAAGTGCATTAGAGACCAGAGAAAGTGCTATTTAACCTTTTCACTCTGCTAATGGGAGGCAGACAATACCAGGGAATTGGTTTCCCACTGTGTAGGAAATATCAGTGTTTCTTTTTCTTTATTTTAAAGAGAAAAAAAAACCCCAACAATAAAACAATGAAGACAAAAACAAAAAACAGCACAGAAACAACAAAAATGATACAGGACTTCAAAGAAAATGATAGGAATTAACAATGGTTACTCCTCGCTTAATTCTTCCAAGATTTGCTACTCTGGGCTTCTGAAGACAAAGGAAAAGATAGTCTCTTTCTTCAAAAAGTCTGTGCTGGAAGAACATAGACAGGCAGAGGGTTACAAAGCACGGTGGAAGGTGCTGGGAAGAGTGAATGAATGCTCCCAGTGTCAGCTGAAGAGAGAGTAAGGACAGCTACAGAAAACAATGATTAAGTTTGGAAAGGTAAATGGATTTCAGCTAGGAGTGAGAGGGCAGGTGAGAGGTAGTTAGAGGGGCCTTTGGGAATCTGTTAGGACTTGGCATGATTGAACAAAGGGAGCTCTTGAGTTCTTTCTACGGGCAGAAAGTTTAGAAAGCCAAACTGCATGTTTGGAATGGCTATGTTGCACTGAAGCAGGAAGATCAATTAGGGGAAACCAACTCATCTGTGACGCCTTTACAGTGCAGAAGCATGCTTTTGTTTACCACCTTTCAACACAGCTGGTCCATGTTGGATATTTCTGATCATGACACAGTGCTTCCTCAAAAGCCAAATTTGACACTCCCATCTTCACCCCTTTGTCTTCCGCCTAGTTATACACCACAGCGGCATTTCATTTTTTCACCCAAAAGTTCAAATATTATGGAACACTTGTGATACAGCTTTCAGTATATCACCTACTTCATCTCTGTCAAGTCTCTAAAACCTCTGGTGTAGGTATTCCTTCCCATATCCACTTGACAGATGAGGAGACAATGAAGCATATGCTCAGAGCTACATTTGCAGAGTCCAATCCTGCATTTCTTTCCACTACTCCAGTGTTTCTCCAACAGCAGTTCCTGGACTGTCTGCACCAGAAGCACCTGGACTGCCTGCTGCAAAATCCAGATTCTTGGAGGCTGCCCCACCCTGGAGTAGAATTCCAAGGTAAAACTGTAGAATCCCCATTATAACATACCACAGTAGGGTTCTAGATCCGTTAGTGTGGAAGTTATACTCGAACTTGGCTTCAAATCCCCTTTTTAAATTTTTTCGGGGAGGGAAGAGGTGTGTAAGAGAAGCCTTTTGAGTGCATTTGACTTCTAAATTGCATTTTTAAAAACAACCTATTGGTATGGATTAATGTCCACAGCATAACGGGACTTTCCAGACCTCTGGAGAAACCCCTCTTTCTCTTTCCCCTATTTGCAGAAGTCTTGGGGTCAGTTCCCTGCCTGTGCCAAGATGAGTGACTGGAGCTTCCTGGGAGCATTCCTGGAGGAGGTACACAAGCACTCCACCGTTATCGGCAAGGTCTGGCTCACTGTACTGTTCATATTTCGCATGCTCGTGCTGGGCACAGCTGCCGAATCTTCCTGGGGAGATGAGCAGGCTGATTTCCAGTGTGATACCATTCAGCCTGGTTGCGAGAATGTTTGCTATGATCAAGCCTTCCCCATATCCCACATTCGCTTCTGGGTGCTGCAGATCATCTTCGTCTCCACGCCATCTCTGGTGTACATGGGCCACGCCATGCACACTGTGCGCATGCAGGAAAAGCGGAAGCTACGAGAAGCGGAGCGAGCCAAAGAGATCCGCCGCTCTGGATCTCCTTACGAATATCAGGTGGCTGAGAAATCAGAGTTGTCCTGCTGGGAGGAAATGAATGGAAAGATCGTCCTCCAGGGCAATCTGCTCAACACCTATGTCTGCACCATCTTGATCCGCACCGCTATGGAAGTGGCCTTTATTGTGGGCCAGTACTTCCTCTATGGAATCTTCCTAAATACGCTGCACGTCTGCCGCAGAAGTCCCTGCCCCCACCCCGTCAACTGTTACGTATCCCGGCCCACAGAGAAGAATGTTTTCATTGTCTTTATGCTGGCTGTGGCCGGACTGTCTCTCTTCCTCAGCCTGGCTGAACTCTTTCACCTGGGTTGGAAGATCAGACAGCGATTTGTCAAGAGGAGGCAGGGCATGGCTGAATGCCAACTTCCTGGCCCATCTGCAGGCGTAATTCAGAGCTGTACACCTCCCCCCGACTTCACTCAGTGCCTGGAGAATGGCCCTGGGGGAAAGTTCTTTAGTCCCTTCAGTAACAATACGGTCTCTCAGCAGAACACAGACAACCTGGCCAATGAGCAAGCGAGAGGCCAAGAGCGGATTCCTGGAGAGGGTTTCATCCATATCCATTATGGTGAGAAGCCTGACGTGCCCAATGGAGTCTCATCAGGTCACCGCCTTCCCCACGGCTACAATAATGAAAACCGCCGTCTTAGCAAGACCAGCAGCAGGGCCAGGTCAGATGACCTATCAGTGTGAACCTCCAACTGGGAGAAACAGAGCCAGGTGGGGAGAAAGGAGGCTCAGAGAGAGAAGATAATTCCTTCTGACCCCGTATTCTCATTCTCACCGCTGCTCTGCTCCTTTTGGGCTGTGAGTCTCATTTGCATTGCTCATTAATCCTGGAAGGTATATCCAGGGTTCTGGAGAGTTTAGTCATAATGGCTTCCCAGCAGGCTGTCTTCTCCACCTCATCTTCTACCAGTATACTCAGTGAAAGCTTTCAGATTATGCACTGAACAGGGTAGGAGAAGGGAGGGGAACTGTGACAAAATCAGGCCAGAGGATAGTCGTAATCATAAAATACCAGCAACATACCTGATAAGTTCTTAAGTTCCTGTGACTTTCTTGACTTCATCACCGCCCATCCCCAGAAAGAACTCAAAATTCTCAGCCAATAGAGGACACCAGTCAAAGAACTTGATTACCTGTGCTCTTGAATCTATTGTTTTCTTTGTTGAGCCATATCTTGTGGTGGTGGTGAGGTGGCCCGTGGCTGCTTGGCTACACTACCCTTCTCTCTACCCTGCCTTAAAAGGGAATCCTTGGAACTTGACTAGCCTCAGTTTTACAAGTGCCTTGGCGTGTATCCCAAGCAAATGTCCCACCTTGGTGATGCTGCAGCCTTTCCTTCTGCCAAGGTATATACCCACCCCATGAGGGTGCGAGCTTCTCCAAAGAGTCACTGTATGCACAAACTGCACTGGAATTTCTGCCACCACCTCTCATGCTGGGCTTCCTGAGCTGTGTCTTACAGTTCATGCCAATGACAGAAGCCATCCTTGTATTTCTTCCCTTGGTCGTTCATCCAGTGTTCATCTGAAGACCATCTTATTAATAGGAATGCCCAAAAAAATCACTGCCCCCCTCTCAGATCCTGAATGGATCACTAGCCACTGAAAGCAGTAGGCTTTACATTGTCTTCTCAGATGCCCCTTAGGGGAGAAAAGACACTGGAATATTTTCTCCTATTTCTCTTATTGACTGCCAACTTTTAGAATATCAAGAGGAGGTATGATGGCAGCTATTGAGGTTCTCAGATCTCTCTCTCCTTGGAGGCATCAGCAGGGACAGGGAAGCAGTAGGGGAATCTTATCAAGACCCTACTTAAAGTCACAGAGACTCCTACAGCTCCCAGATTCCCTTAACGAGACTGCCCAGTAGAGGCTGCAGAAAAGCCTTGCCTTCCCATGGACTGGCTCAGTGTCTGTACTGGGAGGATCCATAATGGGATGAGTGACTGCCATTGTGAATGCAGGCAAAGGGTGCTAGGCATTGGATATTGAGAGTATTGAGACATTATTACATTTAAAAGATGTGTATGTGTGTGTGTGTGTTTGTGTGTGTGTGTGTGTGTTGGTGATGGGAAGGGGAGTCCCAAAATAAGAAAAAGAGGCTGTAGAGAACCTATGTCTTCCAGTTGTTTGGCAGAGGGCCCAAGCCTCATTATCTTAGTGTTATTAGCCTGAACAAATGGGCATGAGAGGTTGGGGCAGAGGAGGGTAAAGTTCAGCAGAAGACTCACTTCCTCCCTGACCTGCTTATTTCTGGGCCACTCTGTAGCTATTTGGATGGTATTGGCAGGTTGAAAGCAGGATTTGAGAGAAGAGATGGGAAAAAAACTGGCTGAGATACCATTTAGGAAAGAATGGTCATCCCAGGTCCCTGGAGGGAACACATTTACTATCTGGCACTGGCATTGTCATTCTCTCTTCTTCCATCTCTAAAATGTGTTTTGTGAAATGATTATTTTTTAATTCAAAATTCTATGATATCAGTCCTTGATGGAAAGGTTTTCAGGAAGGAAAAATATTAAAGAATTCGTGTACTCTGTCTTAATAAAATCTGTCTCCATATTTGTCTCTCTGTTGTGTGATTTTCATATTTTGACTATAAGAGAAGCATGGCAGACGTGATGGGGGAGTGTGGAGCTTTGGAATCATTCATACAGGTGTTAAAATCCTTGATGTTGATTTATGTCTTCAGCAAGCTATTTAATATTTGAGACTCTGTTTTCTCATCTGTAATTTGGGCCTAGTAGAATCTAGAACATAGAATTATTTTGGTTTTTTTTTTTGTGTGTGTGTCACATTTTTTTGACAGACAGACAACCATTTACAAAATAGCAAAAGAACAATACAAACAATACAGAGTTACAAGCAAAGTGGTAGGAAATTAACAATGCTTGTTGTATTACATATTGATATCTTCAAAGTGGTTTCTCATGAAAACAAATAGATACATGCAATATTGATAAATCAAGGACTCATTAACTCTTTCAGCAAGGAAATAGAAGACAGTAGATCAACTATTAGAACACAGAATTGTTAAATGACAGATTGTTTATAATGGATTCAAGTTGGGTATGGTAGTGCACATCTGTAATTCTAGCAATCAGAAGGCTAAGACAGGAGGATCATCAAGGCCAGCCTGGGCTACATAGTGAGAATCTGCCTTCAAAAGCCTGAAAAAAAGTAGAAGAGTGCTTGGGTTATAATAGTCCATCAATAAATGGCAATTGTTATTATCTTTATTGTTTTTGCTATTACTTTGAATGCACAGTATTTGAAAACCTGGGATGTTGAGGGATAACTCCACAACTTCCCCTTCTGAAACTCACAGTTTGATTCACCAAAAGTAATCAAATTAACACACATAAAAGGAAACAATTAAAATAGAATTAAATGGAAATTCATTTATCAATTATTGGAACTATATGGCTCCAGGAAGTGACAGAAATAGAAAAGGAAAGGCCTGACTTGGACCTTAATGTGTGTCTAACACTTTAAAAAGGATGACTCTGTGAAACAGGTCTTTTGTCCTTGTTTTATAGACATGGGAAGTTGAGGTCCATGGAGGCTCTCTGACAGTGGAGCAGCTTCTTACCAGCCTCTCTGATCGGAATCACATCTCTTTGAAAGAGGAGAAATGATTCTCGCTCCAAGCAACGGCCAAGAAACAACCTAGCCCTTTATTAATAAATAGGAGCCAATTTTAAAAGAAAGAAACACAGGCTTAAAAAAAATAAATAGAAGTGTTTAGCAGGGCAGAAAAGCTCTGTTGAAGAGGTCTTGCATCTTATGGCACCTGTGGTGAGATTCGGATGTACACCTGGCATCTGTTTAAAAGTAAGGTGCTCGGCCCAGAGGCTCCTGAGTAGTTCAACTGTAAAAAAGATAGGTTTTCATTTTTTTCTCCTAAAAAATGTGTTCAGGGTATCTCCTAGTTTTATAAACATAGCTACACCATTTAATAGTTTATACTGTACTATGCTCAGACTGCAAAAGCCAAAGAGACTTAATTTATAGTAAGATTTCAACTTTGTGCATTTCTACTCTCATTTTCTCTACCCCCCACATGTTCATCACTAAACACCATAAGCTTGTTGATAATACAATGAATACACTCTGAATTTCAGGCCCCATCAGGCTTCTAGTCTTCATTTCTTTCCTCTAGTCCTAGATAACGACAGAATTCCTGCCACTAGTGTTTTATGCCAATGACTAAAGAGTTTTAAGTGGTTAAATGCTAAGAAAATGCCTATGAAGAATGAATTTTGGATGTCTTCCTCTAGCATCAAGTTTTAGTAGCAGAAAGACAAAGGGGCACTAGGCACCATGCTGGTGTTTAAAGGACTGTTTTCGTGATGTGTAAGTGAGGAAGATGGTGAGGCTTGAAGAGGCTCTCAGAAATAATCCAGCACCTCTCAGGAGAACCTGGGAGATCCCAGAAGTCCCCTGAGTCAGTCTGTGTACTGACCCCTGGCAATTAAAAGAATTTTCAAATGATAAATAAATAGAACAGGGTTAGTGTTTTTCCCTGTTGTTAGTGAGCTGATTGTCATCAGAGATGGGTAGATTTTTATTGTTAGCTCAACTGAAGGAGAAAATTTTTTATTCAACAAATATTTATTGAACAGCCATTTTGAACTAGGCATCATATTAGGCTTTTGAAACAGAATTTTGTAAGCCAGTCATAGTTCCTGCCTCTTACCGTCTAGTGGGAAGGCCTGCCAATGCAAGTGAACGAGTCCCATAATTACAGGGGAGGGAAGGTCCTTCTGCAAACAGCTTGAGCAAAAAGCCCTTTTTGAGGAGGTAACACTGAAATAGAGCTGACAGATGTGAAGCCAGCCACTGTAAGCAGGGGAAGAATCCAGGCAGGAGAATCCAAATTCCTTTCAGGAAGTTCTGGAATACAGCTGTCCTTTATCTCAGTCTGCCCTAACAGTTTTGAACTGTTGCAAATCCACATGCCTTTTTCTGAAAAGAACTTCAAGCTATAGAAACCTTTTCACTCAAGGAAGCAGGAGGATTTATAAATGTCTGGATTAACACAAGTAAATATCAGACATTAAGTTGGAAAAGGCCCAGCTTGATGTTGCAACTATCATTTCCGCCAGTATGGATTCTTCCAACACACTTCTGTGTTCAGCCCATTTCCTGTGGGAGGTAGGGCTGCTCAAGGACAAAGTTAGTTGGAGACCCAGAAGTGAGTCTGGGCTTGTAGGGAGAAGACTATATCCAAAGGGTCTAGGAAACAGCCAGCAAGGTGCGTCCAGAGTGGCCTTGGCATCAGAAAAGTCAAAGAAACCAGTACACAGAGAGGCAGATAGTAGGGAAGGTGGAGGGGCACATCAGCAGGGAGGCCGGGCCACAGAGCTCTATGAGACACTAGGCAGGCAGGCACACTGGGGAAGCTACCAGTAGGACCAGTCCTTAAAACTTCTGGGCTCAGGAAGAAGACAGATGTAGGCAAAGCCAAGTGGCATTCTAGGAGCTGGGTTGCCAGGCAAGGCACCAGGACAGAGTCTTGCACACAGTTTAAGGGGGGCCCCTAGCAGAATTATAATAAAATGTACATGGATTAAACGATTTCCAGTAATATATGCGATTTTTACAGATGCCTTCAAGGTCTTAAAGCAAAGGAATGATGAATAAGTGAGAGCTCCAACCCCTTCGTCAAGCCACTGTAGCAGGTAGGGAGGTGATTTTTGGCATGGAACCTAGTACTACTGTGCAATCACCTGAAGCTAACACCTATCACCTTCACCTGGACATTGAGAAGGCCGTGGCTTAGAAAAAAGACTCAAGTCCCCTCAGTCCCTTCAACATAGTTGAGTTTTCCATTTCCCTGATTCCAGGCCCTCATAGGCCTGGGCACATTTACTTGCTCACAGATGTGTTCTCAGAGTGAAAGAACCATGCATGAAGCCTTCCAGAAGTGTTCACTACCCTAAGCCCTGCATCCTGGCCAAGGCTGAAATCTGCTCTGCCATCAGCTGCAGTTCAACAAAGAGGGGATTCAGGACAGGGAGAAAAGATATTTTGTGCTTTTCTGGAATTTTTCTTAAAATAGGATAAAATATAACCTGGAGTGGTTTAAGCTTACAAATGTTTGATTTAAAATTTCAGATTCAGAAACCCATATAGAAACCTGTATGGGGTATAGATGCTTGGGAAAAGTCGATTTAAAAAATTCACTCTTTTAATAATAATAATAAAACCAACTCAGAACTGTTGAGTGCTTGCCGTTTCCTAGTACTGGGCTAAGAGATTTTCATGAATTATCATTTCATCCTTACAAGTCTAACTAGGTCATTAACTGTGCTTTATAGATGAGGAAAATGAGACAAGAAAAATCTCGTAACTTAAACAACTAGCAAGTAGTAGGGCCGGCCCTTATCTCTCTACTTACATTATGCCTCTACTAAGTACATGTCATATATTCATAAGTAAAAGAAAAGATTCAAAATTGTATGTACACTTTGATTATGATGTATAAAAATATGTATTTATAAGAACAAAGACTTCCAAGGAACAAACAAAAATGAAAGCAATTGTGCCTGTTTGATAGCTCTCTGGGGATCCTCTGATGCTCTTTGTTTTATAAACTATTTTAATGCTATCATGTTATTTTTTTTTTTTTTTTTTTTGGTTTTTCTCCGGTACCGGGAACCGAACTCACGACCTTGCACTTGCCAGGCAGGCGCTTTTGCCGCTGAGCTAAATCCCCAGCCCCCCATGTTATTTTTAATATTAAAAATTTTAAAATATATTTATATTCGATCTTTGGGCTAAATTTGGTGTCCCCCTGGGGTGGCTGCCAGGAGCTGCCTCTATTTCTGCAGAACTCATGCTTGGGAAAAATTTTCCTTGCTTGGGCTCTGACTGCCACCCTTAAATGGAATCAAGTTAGCAGGAGGCACCCATTTCGGGTCCAAGCTGCTCACTGTGACAGCGAGTGGCCTGCCAGCTGTTTCCTCTGGAAATGGAGAGGAACTGGAGTGAGTGTGGGAGACATGACCTCCCCCTGAGTTACTGCTTAACTTCATTGTGGAGAATGCCCACTCCACAGGAGTGAGACGGGGCAATAGCTGAGAGATACTCCCAGAGAAAGGGATACCCTTCTTTCCCTGCCTCAATTTTTATTTTTATTTTTTATTAAACATGTTTGCAAAACATAATGATTACATTCCCTGTGTGGAGTTCGTACACGCACAGAACACACCTTAATTCTTTATTCATCCCTTTCTCTTCCTTCTCTCCCTCCTCCCTCCCTCCATCTTTTGGTCCCTTTCCATTTGCAAAAGGTCTATCTCCTTATTTCATATTATTTAAATTTTATTTTTCTCTTTATTTACATGTTAGATTTCTCATATATGAGAAATCTTGCAATATTTAAGTGTATGTATCTGATTAATTTCACTTAACAACGTCTCAGGGTGCATCCATTTTCTGACAAGTGACTCAAGTTTATATTTATGGCAAAGTAGTACTCCACTGTGTGTAAATACTACATTTTCTTTATCAGTTCATCCATTGATGGACATATAGAACACATCCAAGAGTTATTTATTATGAGTTGTGCTATTATAACTATGGGTATGCATATATCACCGTAATATGATGTCTTTAATTCTTTCAGGAAGATTCCTAGAAGAGGAATAGCTGGACCAACTGGAATTTCTAGTTTTAGTTTTTTTTTAGGGATCACCATACTGACTTTTATATGGTTGTACTAGTTTACACTCCCACCAGCAGTGCCCTACCAATATTTCTCTGCAGTTTCACCAACAGTTTTTATTGTTTGATTTCTTAACAATAGCCATTCTTTCTGGAGTAAGATGAAATCTCAGTGTGGTTTAATTTGCATTTTTGTAATGGCCAAACATGTTGAACATTTTCTCATGTATTTATTGGCACGTGTACTTCTTCTGAGAAGTGTCTAATCATTTCAGTTGCCCAATTTTTATTTATTTTTTTAATTGGGGGGACTAGTCTTTTTGAATTCTATACATAGTCTATATATAAATTAGTCTTCTGTCTGAGGAATAGTTGGTAAATATTTTTTCTCATTCTGTCGGTTGTCTCTTCACTTTTTGGTCATTTCCTTTGCTGTCCAGAAGTGTTTTAATTTGATATGATCCCATTTATTGATTTTTGATGTTATTTCTTGTGCAGCTGAAGTTCTGTTTAGAAAGTCCTTGCCTAATCTCATGTCTTCAAGAGTTTTACCTATTTTGTCTTTCAGCTGATGAGGTGTTTCTGTTTTAACATGTATTTTGTTTTGTTTTGTTTTAACATTTAGATCTTCATTCCATTTTAATTTTAGTTTAGTACATAGTGAGTGATATATGTGGTTGTAAATTCAATCTTCTGCATGTTTCCTCAGCACCATTTATTACAGGGTTATCTTTGGGAAGGATACTACTGATACAATGACACCCTAACCACTCTGCACAGAACCAATCAAAAGAGTGCTATTTTAGACCAGTCAGAAACTTGCTATTTTCAATTCTTCATTTGAATCTGGTGCTGTTCAAAGAACGAATTAAAAGATGCTCTTTTCAATCTTTTATTTGTATGTGAGCACAGCCAATCAAAAGACACTAGCTTAGATTCTTTATTTACCTGTAACTGGAAACTGAATGAGTTTTTTATAGGACAGTTTACACATGACATGATGCCAACTGAGTATTTGATAGGACGACTTTCTCAATGCTTAATTTACATAAAAGAGAGACAACATGGGAATTTCAGATACAACAATATCCCTACTCCTTCCCCTTGTGGCTGCTGTGAGTCCTTTCACCAGCGCACACATACTCTGCCCAGTATGCTTCTTTTCTGCCTTCAGTAAATGTACACTTTACTTTCTCTGTGAGCTTGCCCAATTCTTTGTTTAAGACACCAAAAATAGAGGCCTCCATTTGGTAACCTGAGGTCAGAGCCTTGGGCAGGTCCTGTTTAGGATAAGTGCTCCATGCGGTAATGGGATGAAAGGGCAGCACAGGCTGTCAGATCATGGGGAGAACCTGGGAGGAAAAAGAGCTCAGGAAGAACTTCATAGGGTAGCTTTGAAGGAGGAGTAAGATTTTGTTATGTTAGAGGAGACTTATGAGAAGGAGAAAACAGCACATATTAAAACAAAACAAAAAAAAGTACCAACAACAGAACTGCATGATTTATTCCAGGAGCAGGGAGCAACCCTGAGGGGAAGTTATAAGAAGTAAGGCTCGGAAGTAAGACAAATGGACTTTCAGAGACTCTGAAACTGACTTTCTGAGGGTAGAAGGGAGCTGTGTTTCAGACTGACTCAGGGTGGCAGCAGTTAAGAACCAAAAGACTGGGAGAGTGGTCAGCCATGAGCTAGGGACACAGGTAGAGCTCCAACCACTGGGACCTGGGACCTGGGACCTGGTTAGGTATGAGGGTGGAGGTTGGTGGTAGAAAGAAGTCAGAGACAATAAGAGGTTTCAGGTATCTGTGACCATTTATTTATTTATTCAACAGAACACATTCCATTCATTTATTCAACAAAAACAAGATGCAGGGCTATTCTGTGCCTCATACAGCACTAGGACCAGGGATTCAGAGACAAAAGGTTAGACAATGATCATTAGGCAGTACAGGGATTATGGATATATCAAGCCCCTTTTAAGCCTTACTTCAGATCCTCTCAGCCTTACCTGCCCCATCCAGCACTGTAATGGTTCAGCTGGACTGGCAACTTGATCGGTTTGCAAGCCACCTGGAGAATTAGTAAAGCACCCTTCTGGTGCATCTGAGTGGGCCATGAAGGTGTGACCTTGGGTACTACGTTTGGTCTCTGACTTCTTCCTCTTGGTCACTGTTCCACTGCTGTGCTTTCCAGCCACCAAGAAGTGAACGCTTTGTCTCACCGTGCCACTCTTCCATGTTTCTGCCATAGAAATGGCTGAGCATATACTGAGTCCTCTGAAACTGTGAGCCAGATTAAACTTCTCCTCCTTTAAGTTATTGGTATTGGAGATTTTGCCCTGCAGTGGGAAACCTGACCAATACAAGCACAATCGTTTATAAAAAAAACTCCCCTAAAAAGCAGTGTATCTTCGGGTTCTGCTTTGGAAATAGCCAAACTTACTGCTATCCTACCTTTATATTCTCCTTCTGAACACATCCTTGCCTCATGCTCCTGCCCACACTGACAAATCCTGACAGCCGCCTCCCAGTTTTGTTTGAATATACAGTGGTAAAACAAATTAAATGTAGAAAGAAAGGATTCCTCCCCAGTTAATCGAATACTTCACTGTCATTAAAGTGTTTCTCTTCCTTGTCACTCCTAAAACTGTCTTAAGATTTTAGTAAGACTAAAAATTACCACACGTACATGCACACATATTAAGCCCCTTTAACATTTATAGCCAGTGTGGTGACACACATCCGTGATCCCAGCACTTGGGAGGCTGAGGCAGGGGAATTGCCACAAGTTCAAACCCAGCCTGGGCTACATAGTGAGTTCAAGGCTGACGTGAAACACAGCAAGACCCTGTCTGAAAAAAACCAACCTATCAACCAACCAACAACAAATTATCTTAACATTTATAGAAGTCATTTAGCAAAAGGGTATTTTGGAGTTGAGAGGCAGCCAAAGTGATGGTGGCCTTTCTCACTCATGTTGGGCTCAGGCAAGACAGCTGAGTGGATGGAGGTGTTGAGTTCAGGATAGCAAGGGCACTTCAACTAGTTTGGGAGAGTAAAAGCTGCCCTCTGACAGCTGGGGCTGGGAGCTGTCAGGGCATAGATAGAGCCAGTCTGTGTGGCAGCTTAGTTTTCAAAGGGAAACACTCTGGCTTTTCAAACACACACTCTTTCTGCTTCTTTTTCTTGGCACCTACTTAAATCCTGCCATTCCAAGCCCCAGTTTCTTCCCACCAGCAGAGCACTGGGTCATGGGTTATATGTGCAAGACTTGTCTTCCCAAGTAAACCCTGGAATGTTAGAGAATACATCTGATATTTCTTTTCTGTTGCCCTCCCTCCATAGCACATAAGCCATAGATTTTAGAATTAAGAGAGAATGCCAGCAATAAAATTTAACTCTTACTTTCTGGGGAGCTCTTTAGAAGCAAGATTCCTAGAACTTCAGGGCTGAGTAGGCATCCAGCTTAACTTCTCCGTTGCTTCCCTGATCTTCTCTGTATTGCCTGGCAGTGGTTATCTGGCTTCTTCTGAAGTTTTCCATTGGCAAAGCAGCAAAGTAATTATGTGTAGTTGGTCTGTTTTCACAGATCTGAGGTCAAAATCCAGCTTTGCTATTCACATAACCTCCTTGAACTCTTGTTTTCTCATCTGTAAGATGGTAAAACAGTATCTTACTCAGGATTTCTGTAAGTGTAAAATGTTTAGCTAAATAAGTAATATCAACTGATTGTGTCACAAATAATGGTTATTCTTATGCCATTCCCAATATAGACCAGCCTATCTTAAGAATGCTTTGTTACATCAGGCAGAGTGGTGTACACCTATAATCTCAGCACTCTGGGTGACTGAGGCAAGGGGATCACAAATTCCAGCTGAGCCTGGACAAGATTCTGTCTCAAAGTGAAAAATAAAAAGAGGGTTTGGGATATAGCTTAGTGGGATGAGTTCAATCCCATTGCTACCACTGAAAAAAATGCTTTGTTAGATACTTATTTTTTTATTTGAACAATTTTTGTTGAAATATTTGCTCCTTCTTCTAGTTTCCTTCTTGTGTGAGCTACCTAAAGTCATCCAGTGAATTAAAGAACTGGATTGTTCCAGCTGCCTCTGAAATATTTGCTGCATGAATGAAACAACAGCATCTGCCATAATAAATTGCTTTTATCATTATTTTCACTTCAGGAGCTGAGAAAACAAAGTGATTTTCCCAAGGCCTCAGAGCTAGTTAGTGAAAAAATCTCTAACAATCCCATGTCTCCTCCCTAGTCTGATGCTCTGCTCCACAACAGATCCAACTTTAATGAGATTCTTTCTACTTCTTCTGTGCTAGTGGGTTAGAGAAGAGTGGGTACATATTTGTAAGTGAATATAGACAGTGGCCTGCTATAAGAGGCCCCCAATTCCCCTGGCACACATTTTCTCTTGCCATAAGAGGAGGGTTAAATAAGAGTGAAAGTATTGAACCATAAGTATATTGGAGGGACAAGATTGGTCCTTCAGTTCTATACAATGTCTTGCATCAGAACCACATATTCTGCAAACAGAGAGCTTGTCCTACAGGATTAGTAGCCCAGTGCATGAGGTATACCAGTGGGAGCTTCTAGAGGAATTGAGGACAACGCAAGCACCCTGAGCATCTGTGGAGACTGGGGAAAGGCTGTTAGGAAAGGTACTTACTAATTCAGTGAAAGGATGGATTGAGCATAGGCTGAACCTCACTCTTTCATTCCATATCAGATATGATATATAGAACAGTTAAATTTCATCCATCCATAAAACACTAGAAAGAGAAGTCTGTGTGGCCTAGAAATAATGTTGTCACCGGAAGCAAGGAGAACAGACAATATACAGGGAAAATCCATTACCACAGGCAAATAATGGTGCCTCATTTTCTATGAGAAGAGGAAATACACCAGCACTATCAAGGTCACAGCTTCACCACCCAAGCGAGGATAGAAGCCAGTGTTCTAGTTGGGAGTATAGGACCATTACTGGCAAAGGACCTGAATCAGAATTCCTGATTAAGCTGATACCTGAAAGAGGAAATGGGAGGAAATTTGTCCACTCTCCCAGAATTTCATGCAGAAACAAGATACCCATCAGTGGCTAACTAGGAAAGACACTTGCATAATGCTCAGACATAAACATTTGAGATGAGTTTGGAACTCACTATTATTCTATTTTCTTAGAGCCTATCTTGAGACAAGCTTCAAACAAAAGACCTGTTTTGATCCTGTGCATTAAAATATCATAAAAAAGGTATGAAAAATTGATCATGGTGACAGATTCAGATATGTAAATATTTTTAAAGCCACTATATACTTTAAATAGGTAAATCATACTGTATGTGAATTGTATCTCAATAAATATATTAAAAATATCACAGAAGATGAGGTCGTAGTTCTCAATAAAGCATTTTAGGAAAACCTGTGTGACAACAACCTACATCTAACAACCTTGAGGAACTAAATGTGACAAAATAAAAAAACATAGTAACTTGAAAAAATGTTTTAGGATTTATATGTTTAAAATAATTTTAGAGTTACCCAGCAAGAAACTGAGGTGGAGGTGGGGTGCACATGGCCCACATCATCCCAGGCAGGAACCCCTAGCAACCAAGCAAGGCATTTGCAGCAGCAGTAGTGGTGGCAGGACACACATGACCTGACTGTCTCAGGCCAGATTCTCCCAAGACCCAGGCGTGGACACACACACCAGCAGTTGGTAAGTCAGATGAACCAGTATTGTGCTTTGCCACACAGACAGGCAGAATAGAAGGGGGCAAGTAAGACTGCTATTTTTCCCTTAAAAAAAAAAAATATATATATATATATATATATATATATATATATATATATATATCTCAAAGGGCTGAGGAGAACCCTAGCACCAGAATGCCAACCCCAGCTCCCACACCCAGAGGCCAAGATCAGCCATATACCCAGCACAAATCCCACCACAGAATTGGCAGGAGTACACATTTCTGAGCTCAGACTTGGACCTACCACAGAACTGTGACCGCCAGAGGAATTTTACTCCATTTATTTTTCTATGTTTGTTTGATTTGTTTTCCTTTTTCTGTCCAGCTGAGGTCTTTTTTCTTAAACTTAATTTAATTTGGTCTTGTTTATTTTTTAGGGTTATTTCTATGGTTTTTTAAAAGTCTTTTTTCTCTTCTTTTCTCTTCCTTTAGTAACTTAGATTTATTACCTTTCTTATATTTTGATCTACTTGTCTTCCAATTCTCTTTCACCAACTATTTTCTTTGATTTTGTGATACTTCCATGTGAATAAAACTTGTCTCTTCTCTGCCCAATTCACTTCAATACTCCTCTTCTTCTTCTTCCATTCTTTCTCATCTCTGTCCTCCAGTTTCCCAAAACTTGGGTGATCAGCCTATGCCCCTCAAGTCTTGGTCCTACTATACAGGATCTCACTCATCTCTCTGTCTTGCCCCCATCCTTCCTAATTCCCACCCTAATAACAGGGTAAAATCACTCCACTAAGGGGAAAATCATTATATACAGGTTCCTGGTATATGCTGGATTCTGTTATACAACTATAGAATTTGCTCCTATGGCTAAGAGTATCAGGCTAATAGTTACCACAGTTTGTCAGTAGCCAGGATGTGCTTGAGACTATTGTTATTGGTAACTGTACTAGTACTTTAGCTAGGATACCACTTGCTATAATCAGTTTTTTCTCCTGTATGACAACACTGTAATTGTATGGGATCATTACTGTTACCATAATCCAGTACCAAAGGACAAGGTACTGAGTCAAATAGGTAACAATTTCTCATCTTCAGCACATTGGGAAGGTAGGTTCTTCAGCCAGACACAAAGACCAAGAACCACCTACATCTAGATGATATCCCTGTGGAACAGCCAATTCCTAGGAAAGCCTCAATACTAGGGATAAAGATATCAATTACAAGAAAACTGTAAGCATCAACACAGAAAACAAAACAATACAAAAAATAGAAAACAGAAAGTGACAAGATACAGAAGCAAAATGAAACCCCACATCCCCACCCTACCCAAGACAAGCCCAGAGCACACAATAAGACAGAGGAAATCAGGAACCAACATCTGGAACTTTCTGAAATGATAACAACAGAAGTGAAAAAACAAATGGAAGAGGCCATAATAAAATAATCTCTAAGGTACAAAAAGGAATGATCAAAATGAACACCATTAAAACAGACACAGATTAAAAAAATAGAGGAACTCAGGTATACAATGGAAAGCATGAAAGCACAACATAGGAAAGAAATAGAATCCATGAAACACATACAAACAGAAGTCCAGGAGATTAAAAATTCCATAGAAAGAATACACAATAGATTGAATGCAGGCGAGGATAGAATATAATATCTAGAAAACGGGATTGTGGCTAGTGCCCATGAAAAGAAAGCTATCTTAAAAATAGCAAAAGACCATGAAAAATCAATCCAACAGCTATAAGATGAAGCAAAGAAGAACACCATGAGTTTGATTAGACTCTGAGAGAGCCAGAGACAGTGCAAAAGACATTTAAAAAACTCTTCACAGAAATAATAGAAGAAAATTACCCAAACATGGATAAAGAATTTGACATGCAAATAAATGAAGCATATAGAACTCCAAGCAGCCATGACCAAAATAAATCTACACCAAGGCACATAACAATAAAGAGTCAAGAAATTCAGCACAAGAGCAGACAATTAATACCAGCTAGAGAAAGGACACAAATCAACTATAAAGGAAAGCCTATCAGAATCACAGCAGACTTCTCAATACAAACCCTCAAATTAAGGAGAGCTAGGAGTGAGGTATTTCAAGCCCTAAAAGAAAACAATCTTCAAACCAGACTGATTTACCAAACAAAACTATCCTTCAAAATCAATGGAGAAATAAGATACTTCCATGACAAAGAACAACTGAACAAATTTGTGACCCCCAAACCAGCTCTACAGAATGCTCTGAAGGATATATTAGAAAGAGATAGTGAAGACATAAAACAAATGTACACCAACAGAAAGAAGCAGCCAGGCAGGGCAAGTAATTAGACAGAGGAGAAAGACAGGGAACCAACAACAGGAAAATAGCATGAAAAAGATAAGCCAATACATATCAGTTATAATCATAAATGTAAATGGGCTCAACTACCCAATCAAAAGAAACAGACTGGCAGAATGGATTAAGAAGCAAGATCCAAAGATAGGCTGCATTAAAGAAATACACTTAACTCAAAAAGAAATTCATAGACTGAAAGTCAAAGGATGGAAAATAATTCTCCATGCCACAGGAATGCAGAAAAAAGCAGGGGTAGTTATTCTATTTGCAGAGAAGGTAAATTTTAAGCCAAAACTGATCAAAAGAGACAAAGAAGGTCACTACACACATGTTAAGGGAAAATTTCAAGAAGAAGAGGTAACAATAACAAATATATATAAGAGGGAAATAGTGGTGAATTTATAGTGGTGAATTCTCACATCAGGAAGACAAAATGAGGAAAAATAAACAACTTTGTGCTATACCTCAAGCTTCTAGAAAAAAAGAGCAATTCAAGCCCGAAACCCAAAGAAGGCAGGAAATTATAAAAATCAGGACAGAAATTAATGCAATTGAAACTAGGAAAATAATACAAAGAATTAATGAATCAAAGAGCTGGTTCTTTGAAAGAATAAATAAAGTTGATAAGCCCCTAGCCACCCTTATCCAAAAAAGGAAAGAAAAAACTCAAAATCATGCAATAAGGAATGAAAAGGGTGAAATCACCACAGATCCTATAGAAATTCAGAGGATATTCAATACCTACTTTGAAAATACTTACTCTTACAGGATGGAAAACACAGAAGAAATGGACAGATTGCTAGATACATATGAACTATGAAAACTGAATCAAGGAGATATTAGAATTCTGAGTAACCCAATTATCAGTCAATGAAATTGAAAATATAATTAAAAACCTACCAACAAAGAAAAGCCCAGGTCCTGATGGATTCACAGTTGAATTCTACAAGAAATTTAGAGAAGATTTAATGCCAATTCTTCTCAAACTGTTTAATGAAATAGAAAGGGAAGCAATTCATCCCAACTCATTCCTGGAGACAAGTATTACCCTGATACCGAAATAAGAGAAAGACACCACCAAAAAAGAGAACTACAGACCAATCTCTCTAATGAACATAGATGCAAAATTCTTCAATAAAATACTAGCAAACAGAATGCAGCAATGAGATTATACACTATGACTAAGTGGGATTCATCCCAGGAATGCAGGGATGGTTCAATATATGTAAATCAATTAATGAAATATGCCATATCAACAGAGCCAAAGACAAAATCACACAATCATCTCAGTAAGTGTTGAAAAAGCTTTTGACAAAGTCCAACACTCGTTCATGATAAAAGTCCTACAAAAATAGGAATAGATGGTCTTTACCTCACTCTGATAAAAGCCTTCTATGCAAACAAATAGCCAACATCATACTAAATGGACAAAAACTGAAAGCTTTCACTCTAAAATCAGGAACAAGACAAGAATGTCCATGGTCACCACTCTTATTCAATATACTTCTGGAAACATTAGCCAGAGCAATCAGACAAGAGAAAAAATAGAGGAATATGGATTGGAAAAGAAGAAGTGAAATTATCATTATTTGCAGATGACATCCAGAAAATCCTGGGCAACAAAAGCAAGGCAAGAGGCATCACAATGCCTGACTTGAAACTATACTACAAAGCTACTGTGATAAAATCAACATGGTACTGGAAAAAAATGGACCTGAGGATCAATGGAACAGACTAGAAGATGCAGACACAACTACAAACGCACTCAGCCATCTGAACTGTCACAAAGGGGCCAAACAAGTTCCCTGGAAGAAAGATAGCAAAGATCCCAGCAGAATGATTTAAAACATTGTGAATTTGACCAGAAAGAAAGCTCCACTCTTGGTGGGAGAGAAGACTGGTACAACCATTGTGGAAATAAGTGTGGAGATTCCTCAAAAACCTAGGATTAGAGATCCCATTTGACCCAGCAATTTCCCTTCTGGGTATCTCCCCAGAAGAATTAAAAACATCATAGTACAATAATATATGCACACCCATGTTTATGGCAGCACAATTTGTAATAGCTAAATCTTGGAAACAACCCAAATTCCCATCAACTGAGGAATGGATAAAATAAATGTAGTTTAAAATATAATGTAGTACTACTCAGCCATAGAGAAGAATAAATCTGAGATTTTATAGGTAAATGGATGAAATCAAGACCATACTCATAAGTGAAATAAATCAGAACCACATGCGTAAACATTGTACTGCCTCACTAGTATGAGAAGTTGAACTAGTAAGTAAGGTCCAAAATGTACAATAGATATTGTGAATTGGGAAGAAACTATTTAAAAGAAAAGAGAAACTGGGACAGGGGAAAAGGGAAAGGAAGGAAGGGAAAAGAAGAAAAAATATATATACACAAGATAGTTGAGATAGTTATACAGCTTATATAGTTTTTCTTAGTTCATTGAAAAGAAAAGTTTGTGCCAAAATCATTTGGACAATATTTCTTCCCTATATATTTTACTCTGAATAACAGAGATTGGGGTGGAAGCCTTCCTTACCCCACAACCCTTTGATTCTGCAATGCATCTAAAACCAGCACCATGTTGATAATACCAAGGTCTGCTGCCAGCAGTAGCAGTAGCCAGTCTTCCCTTTCTTTTGGGTGTATGGGTCAAGTGCCTGGATTGCTGAGCACTCTGAATCCAATTCCAAAGAACAAATTCTCTAGGCTGCTGCTATTCTGGAACATGGTGCTCTGTGGCTTTCTTCTCAAAGCAATGTCTTTCACTTTTGCAATTTTGAGGTTGCAGAGGGTGGATATCTGCTGCTTCTTGTGATGCTCTCAGGCCATTTTTCTATTGTCCTGTTCCTTCTCAGCAATCTAGATCTCCTCTGCTCTGTCTTTGCAGTCCACAGCTTTCCTGGAGCTTTCTTTCTGGCCAAATTCACAATGTTTTAAATCTCACTAGTGTGAGAAGTTGAACACTAGTGGGATCTTCGCTCTTGATTCTTAACATAGATGTAGCTAACAGCCCCCAATAGCAGTCATGCAAATGCCTCAGCATTCCACTGCATTGAAATTCTTTTTGCCAGATTAATTATTCTGTTGTCCTTAATCTCAGCTTCAGGCAAAGTCCCTGGACATGAGCAAAATGCAGACAAACTTTCTGCCAAGCCATAAAACACATCGTCTAAAGTCCAACAGCCAGTGCAGTCCTTCTTGTCAGCAGAAACCTCCTGAGCCTGGTCTTCACCGGCTTTCTGGTTTTCTGAGCTCTGACCAGAATCTCCCATACAGAACACTCTAAGACATTCAAGCTGTATTTTTTCAGCAGACATCTCTGAATCATTCCAAACTCTTCCTACAAGCCATTACCAAAGATTACTGAACCACATGGTCAGGTATAGTTATAGCATTTCTGGTGCTATGACAACCTTACTTCTGGCATCAAATTAAAGTCTTAGTTACTTTTCTCATTGCTGAGACAAAATACCTGACACCCAAAGTTAAAGGAGGAAAAGCTTATACAGCTAAAATTTTGTAGTGGTTTCAGTTCATAAGCAGTTTGGTCCATGGCAGAGGGGCAACATTTCATGGCGGTGGAAGACAGCAAAAGCAACCAGAGAAAGAAAGAGAGAGAGAAAGAGACAAGCCTCTTTTTGTCCCTTATGTTGAACGCAGGCTGCCCACCCTAGGGCAAGCATAGTACTCACACCTTTAATTATATCATTAGATTATGAATCAATCACAAACTCTATATTCAGCCACCTCTGAAATGCCTGTGCCCCAGGACTACATGAAGCTTTGAGGTGGGGACACCCAGATGCAAACCATAACAGACAAGGCAAACTGTATTGTTAAACAATATGACTCCTTGTGCCCAGGCAGCCAGTTCTCCGGGAGCTGCAGGGCTCCTGGGTCCGAGAGTGGGCCGGACTCA
>NW_004955568.1:676751-802325 GCF_000276665.1 Chinchilla lanigera
TGTTAATGTTTCCCTCCTTTTATCCTTAAAATAAAAAAAAAAAAAAACAAAAACAACAACAAAAAAAACAATATGACTGTATTTCTGTAAGCATAGTTATGTGGAAATAAATATTTAAAAAGAAAAAATAAAAGAAATCTTAATAGCCCATTGTCACACAAACTTTTTGCATCCTATTGTCCATCATTTTAGGTCTCAAAGATTCAACTCTTGCAACACCACCATGGTTTCATATTTCTTTATTGCTCCTATCATCATTAATTTCTGCTTCATTAAAAGACCACATATATCATCACAGTGTTTACTTATGAGGAACTTCTGTTATCCTTATATATTGGCTGCCTCCCTGTTGCAATATATGTTCCACTGTGGGAAATATTTCCTCTTGCTTATTAACTATCCCATTGCCTCAACAAGTGCCTAGTACATAATAATTTAATGTATTAAATAAATATCTACTGAATAAATGATGGAATAGAGTAGTGCTCTTCTTGACAGACGTTCTAGAAAACATGTGCTTCTTTGTTTCATGGCCTTCAGTGTATCTTACAGCCCAGGAATGTTTGAGCAATGCCTATAAGAGGCAGTTTGGAAAACTGCCTGCGTGGCTCATGCTTAACTCTCATTATTCGTGAACATGGTTTGTGTCTAGGACTAGAAGAAACAAAAACCACACAAAGTTGTGGGGGATAAGGTAACCAGAGTTTGCCAGATAGATACAGTTGAATCAGGGCATTCCACTACTGGTAATCAGTAAAGACAGAAAACAATGTAAGCTGCTCCTGCTCCTCTGTACAAGCAGCCACACTTTCTTTTGGCCAAGCAAGAGAAAGGCTGCCTGTCTCTGTAGAGATGTGGGAGAGAAAGGAACATGGCAGTTCTAGGTGTTTCCCTCTGATAAGAAAAACTCTGGGGCCTGATTCTGCTTTAATTTATTGCCTCTTTAGATCATTGCCAAGGGTGGAGTAGGGTTAGGTGGTAGCTAAAACTGGCTAAAAATAAACCCTGAAACAGACATTGTTTGTCAGGAACAGGTGCTTTAGAGAAGTAGAATTTGAATTCTGAAAATGAAGAGTACCACATAGGACATTTGCAAAGTGAGACTGGGGCCCTGATGGCAGCCATAAAAGTGTTTTCTTATCCCAGGTCCCCAAAAAGAAGGTTATCCAAACCTTTCATCCTGTCCCCTAACATCACCATATAACACAGCCCCACCATGACTTTACGGGGTTGCTTGACCACTTCCTGCCCAATATAGATTCACAAAGCCACCACCTTCTGACTCAAGGATTACAGAGTTTCTCAAAATAAATTGCACTGAACAACTGCTACACCCAGAAACAGACTGAGTGGAAATTCCAAGACCCTGGGATGAGGTTCCTATTCCTTCGTGCTTAAGCCCCTGTTTCTATGCCCCTGTAGGCACCTGACCAGTAAGCAAATGGAAAGAAGAAATCTTTCTAAGTCTGTTCTCCATTTTTGCATCAAAAATAAGTTGGTCTTGACTAGTGCATTCAAAGCTTTTTTGTAGCAGTGAAACCCTTCAAATATAATCTCTTACAAGCACATATATAGAACTGGCCAAACTGAGTGGGCAGTCCTCACTTAATTGTAAGGCAGGAAGAGGTATGTGACTGAACCTCACCCACTTTGTTCTATCTTGGCCTCCCTCCTTTGAGCCTGAGTGAGCCATAAGAATCTCTTCTATCATAGCTCAGGGAAGAGCAGTGTGAGGACCAGACAGCCCTAGCAGGATGGACACACTAAATAGAATGAGGATTTGGGACTAAATTATACATGGGGTTTGTCTCCTTGTCTTATATCACTTTTAAACCAAGGGGACAGAGCCAAAGTGAGGATTCAAGTCTCAGTCTCTCTCTCTCTCTCTGTCTCTCTCTCTCTGTCTCTCTCTGCCTGTCTCTGTCTTTCCCTCTTTCTCTCTCTTTAGGGAGGGAGCATGTCAAGTTGTTTCAGCTGAGAGGGATGAGGAATTCAGAGTTAGGAATCCAGATAAGACCAGAAACCCTGAGCAGTTTTGCTTGGTCAAAACAGAACTAAATGTTCAGTGCTAGCATTCGTAGATGATAACAAAGAAGAAG
This sequence comes from Chinchilla lanigera, assembly GCF_000276665.1. Classification (NCBI taxonomy): domain Eukaryota; kingdom Metazoa; phylum Chordata; class Mammalia; order Rodentia; family Chinchillidae; genus Chinchilla; species Chinchilla lanigera. The sequence goes on from NW_004955568.1 coordinate 678,851, forward strand.
CCATGCAGCAGCCTGTTAAGGGATCCTTGAAAGTCAATATGGGAAGACTGGGCTTGATACAAGAGACAAGAAGGAACCACTACAGCCTTCTGAGCAGGGTAATACCTTCTTGAAAGAGTGCCCTAAAGAATAATAATGTCAGTGCTCACAGAAACAAAGAGGCACATATCTGGACTATAAAAACCTTTAATAGGAACTTCATCCTTTTCTTCTGTCATCACTGCCCTTGTCTACATGTAAATGCCTGAACCTTTTGCCTAGGCCTTTACCCAGCTATGCTTCTGGCTTTCTCTTTCGCATCTCTCAACAGAAGTCCATCCTCCACCCTGAGGCCCTAGTGATCTTCCTGAATGCACACCTGGTATATTGGAGCACTTCTTCCTTCAGCTCCTTCAGTGGATCCTTTCTGGAATGAAGTCAAAGCTCCTCAATCTGCCTTTCCAAGTCTTCCACAATTGTACTTCAGGATCTGTCCCAGTGCTGCCTTCATTATACCTTTGTCTCTACAAACCCCATCCACTCCCCATCTCTCGCTGACCCATGGTGTATCCACACCTCCTGTCCTTCTCCTCTTCAGCCTCCTTTACCCTCTCAGAGCCTTCTCTGAAAGCTGTCTTATTTTTTAAGGCCAGGCTCTAATCTCATCCCCTTTGAAAATGGTCTGAAGATCCCTAATTTGAAAGTCTCTCAAGGCATCATATTTATATACGGTATATCTGCTCTAGCACTTAATCTTTCTGCCTAGCATCAGAGTTATTTATAAATGTCTGTCTCTCCTGTTGTATTTGGTGATCTTAGAAAGCAAAACCAAAGTTAACAAAATAAATACTTGATGAATTTCTCATATTTTCTGGTAGAGTTTATGAAACTGTTTTTGGAATAGTTCTACAAATATTCAAAAAGTAAGCAAAGTCATCCTGAGCCCACAGCATGCTGGTTTTTTCAAGATCCACACAATTTTTACTCCTTATTCTATGCTAGGTGAGGTCAGCATAGGTAAGAAATGCCGCACTAAATAGGCCAGTAATTGCACCTGGCCCCCAGCCTAGTGTTGTGTCTACCCCTGGAGCCAGGCTGGCGATTTGGGGAAAGGCATGGCATCAATATCAAAACATCAGGACTTATCCACCACACTGGGTTAGGCCCTTTACTCCTACTCTGAAACTCTGCATCTGTCATCGGAGGCTGGCAAGCTACTCAGTTTGTGAGGACTTTCGAGTAACAAAGGCATTTAGCAATGGAGGCAAATGATGATTTAAGAGAAAAAGAAGCCATCTGACCTAATTTATCGAGTATGCCTATATGCCAGTCTTTAAGCCGGAGACTGACATAACCCTAGAAGACTTGGGTTAGGAAGGACACATAAGTACATTGGTCAGTCTGCAATCTACAGAGAGCTTGGTGTGTGTGTGTGTGTGTGTGTGTGTGTGTGTGTTGGAGAATTGAATGAACTCAGGGCCTCTTCATGTAAGCATGTCTTACCACAGGGATGTATCCTCAATCCTAGCTTGTGTTCTTGAACCATATCTGTTGAAATGTAAAGTGTTTACTTCAGAGGAACCTCTGAACAGGAGACAGAAGCTTCCACAGAAGCAGATTTAACTCATAATGTAGTAGCCTAGGAGATGGAGGCTTCCACAGAAGCAGATTTAACTCATACTGTAGTAACCTAGTACTATATTTGTTTGTTTGGGTTTTTTTTTTTTTCCGGTACCAGGAATCGAACTCACAACCTTGTGCTTGCCAGGCAGGGGCTGTGCCGCTGAGCTAAATCCCCAGCCCCACTAGTACTACAAAACTTGAGCTGCCTTTAAAATCTGTTTCCCACAGAAAAAGCAGCATTCTGCATTCTAGTATGGAACGCCATCTCCTCCAAATACATCCAGGCCACAGGCTTGAGGGTCCTCTCACTTGCATGGGATCAGTCTGTTGGCAGAAGTTTTGAGTTCCTGTGTCTTCAGCCAGTATGAATGGCAAGGAGGAGAGTCCCTGAAGTTTTAGCATTGGAGTGGGTGCCTATGTGTCTCAGAGCAAAGAGGAGAGGAGGGTTTGAATGCTTCAGAGATGTCAGTCTTGGTTGGAATGGTCATCTGTATGGAATGGAAGTTCACTAAGCATAATTGTAAGCTCAGGCTTATGTGCTCACTTAAATATTAGAGCTGAAAAGAGGCATGGTGGTGCAAGCTTGTAATCCCAGAATTCTGTGAGGTTGAGGTAGAAAAATGGCAAGTTAAAGCCCAGCTGGGGCAACATAGCAACTTAGACTCTGTTTCATAGATTAGATAGATAGATAGATAGATAGATGATAGATAGATAGATAGATAGATAGATAGATAAATGTAGCTCACTGTGAAAGCTCTGAGTTCAATTACCATATTGCTAAGTAAGTAAGTAAATAAATAACTAAGCAATCCAGCTAACCCAACCCTCTATAAAATGTAATTTTATAGAGAAGATTTCTGACCTATGAATGGCTGTACTAAATCTGTGGCACAGACAGTTTTTACTGTTGTTTTGTAGTGCTGAGGATTGAACCTAGGGACTTATGCACGATAGGCAAGTGCTTTACCGCTGAGCAACACTACCCAGCCCAAGTTTCTTCATCTAAGTGGGAATGACCATGTCTCCTCTATTCTCAGGGTGGTTGAGAAGTTCAAATGAGGACATGCTGATGAAATCTTCATGAATTGCAAAATATTGTGTAAATGGAAAGTCCTTTCATTTCTCCTTCCAGAGGCCTTGTCCTCCCCTCTTCAGGCTCAGTAATACAGGAGCAAGGATATGTGGTGGCAAGATTCTTCCAGGATAGCTGCAAATCCTGCTGGCCTGTCAGCCTAAGAAGCTACGGGGCCTGTTAACACTTGGCCCTTGTTCTTTCTTTTTTCCCTAAAGCTGACATTTTTCTTTGGACAGCCAGAGGGAAAAATACTTTTTTATCCAAGTAAGAGAGGCCCAAACTCCTGGAGAAGATTTCCCAGCTTGTATGTGTGCTGGCATGACAACACCAGAAACACCTCCAGGGGCCTGTCAGAGTGGCATTGGAAGCCCTTTGACCTTGCTCAGTAGGAGGCTTAAAGAGAAAGGGGGCCCGGTAGAATCCTTCTGTGAATCAAGCTGCTTTACTCCAGGTGCCACTTTCTCCCTTTTGGTTGCACTGTTTGATTGTCTGCCTATATTCTTTCCCCACTTGCAGATACTTCTGCAATAAGTTAAAAAATATTTTGTAATCATTTGCTGTTGATGTTATTTATCTTTCAGTTACTTGATGCCACTTTCAGAAGTGTTCCATCGACTGCCACTATCCAGTTATGGTGTTCTGGTAGCTGGTGTGAGCCCACACATCTAGGTGCAAAGGGTTCGTAAGGAAGACCTTGCTGAGTTCTGATTGGTTGGCTCATCTTGTGGTCCAGTTAATTACAATATATCTCTGTGCAACATATGCACAAGATTGCAGGTAAACAGAGCCTCTCTAACAGTAAAGTAATATGTCAAGTATATTACCTGTTAGAAAGCATCAAAGAGCTGTAAGTGAAAATCACAGTGGAAGCTAACATTTATTGAATTTTTCAAGTCCTGTCTGACCATATCAGTTGAATAATCTCAATTAATCCTCAGAACAACTCTCTGACTATTGCTATTTGAATTTTACAAATTTTACATTTTATTGAGATGTAGATAAGTTAAGTGACTTGCCCAGGATCCTACTGCTAGTAAGTAAAGGTAGGACTTGGTAATATTCATCTAGGTCAATGGACTTGGTATTTAAAGTCTTGAAATAATTTTAAAGTAAATTTTTACTTAATATCATATATTATGAAATGTGCTCTTGAATCAGTAAAATAAAAAAAATGTTCTTAACTCTTTTATTTCAGGCTGGAGGGAGTTTACTCTGATCTGACACAAGTCCTATGGCCCAGAAAGGATATGTAAAACATTGTAGATGACAACTAAACACTGATGACTATAGAATCAACTCTATAGGCTAGTCTGAGGTATCTCCAGAAGGTAGGTCTGGAACTGTACACAGGGACATATTACTCTGAACAACAAGAATGAATTACAGGAAGGTTCAAGGAGCGCTATCCCACTCCTGTCACGACTGGTTTTTTCATGGTGGATGCTTGTTGGCATGGACTGTGTGTGTTGGCTGTGGGTACGGAGCCTGAGCCAGCCCCAGACATTGCAGCACATGGAACTAGACACACTCTCTCCCCTGTCCCCTCTGTTTTCCTCATCTCCTTCAAGAGGCCATAATGTGAGATTTTATGTTAATCTGCTCAGTGAATAAGGAAAAGTTAGGACAGGGAAGTGGGTGGTGGCCATGGCAATCTCTTTGTCTTCACAGCTGGAGTTGAGATTGTGCCCCTTGCAGCCATACTCTGACAGCAGCTGCCACAGCAACCACACCCTCAGCCTACTGTCCAGGAATCAAGAGGCTGTGCTCAGTGCCCCCTGGCATGTTGACAGGTTTGAAAACAGGCCAAAAAATGACTCAATAGAAAATTCACTGAGTCAGAAGAACTCTGTAGCCCTCAGCCCCACCCGCTTCTGCTTCTGTATCTATAGATAATACAGTAGGTATTCCAGATGTCTGTCACCTGCAGAGGGAGGGTACCACTCATGTGCAATGATAATGTCCCCAGAAAGAATGGCTATTATTAGGAAATCAATCAAGAACAAATGGTAGCAGGGCTGTGGAGATAAAGGAACCCTTCTCCACTGTTGGTGGGAGTGTAGACTGGTGCAATCACCATGGAAATCAGTGTGGAGATTCCATTTGACCCAGCTATTCCCCTTTTTGGTATCTTCCAGAAATAGTTAAAGGCATCATACTACAGCAATATATGAACATCCATGTTTATAACAGCACAGCTTTTAACAACTAAATCCTTGAAATATCTCTAATGTCCAACAATTCATGAAGGGATAATGCAGATGTGGTTTTTTTATATACAATGGAGTACTAAGATTAGTAGTCCCACAAAGATTAAGCTTGAAACATTTCTAGCTAAATGGATGCACCTTGAGACTGGACTCTTAAGTGAAATAAACTGGACACACAGGTATAAATACCACTTAGTTTCTCTGGTATGACAAACTGAAAGTGTAAATAAGGACCAAAATGTATAATAGACATTGTGAAATAGTAAGAAAATGTTCGAATGGTAAGGGGATCTAGGGGGGTGGGAGAGGGAGAAGAAGGAAGGGAAAAGAAAAAATGAAAAAAAAAAGGAAACAAAACTTTTGTAAATAAGGAGGCAAGGAGGGGTTGAAAGGAGGGTAGGGGAATGAGAAAAAAGGAATCATGTTATATAATGTACAGGTACAAATTTTCTGTGATGAATGTGATCCTTATATATACCTAAAGTGTACCTCATTTTATTGATTGAGAAATGGAAATGGAAGTTTAGAAACTTGAGCAAAGTCACACAACTAGTAAATGGTAAAGCAAGAAGTCAGAACCAAGCAGGCTGTCTCAGACTCTATGCTCCTAAGCATCATGATGTACAATTAGCCCCTCTTGAAATGTCTTTTCCTTATCAATCTCTGGCTATCGATTTCTAAAGTTAAAAACTTCATTGTATTTATTGTTGTATTCTCTCTGCTTAGCTGAGTGCCTGGCATATACTATATTTTCAATAAATATTTGTTAAAAAGAGCCAAAAATCCCTCTTTTTTCCCTCAACTTTTCCAGATTTTTAGGATCCTTGGAGCTCTCCTAGCTGCCACAGATCTGGAGATTAATCTCTGAGCAGTATCCCCTACTCAGAATATTTCTTCCTTATTCCCCTGCTTTCAAAATCCTACAGGACCTCCTATTTGACAAGATCCTACCCCCAGCAATCAGAAATATATATTTTTAATAATGCTAATAGCTTATAAACTATTGTCTATCTTGTTGGGATTTACTAACCAAATGAGAAAAAACAAGTTCATTAAATAAGAGAATTCAATAATTATTTAGTGTCTGATTCATGGGAGGTTAGTGGACAACAAGACTTTTAAGGTTATCAAGTTCAATCTCATCATTTTACAAAGGAAGAACCTGAACTGTAGACAGGAGAGTGATTGGTCTCAGCTTTTATAGCCAGTTAGAAGCAGAGGGCAGCACTCTTAAACCTTTATTAGTGGGCCAGGAACAGTCCTTCCCTTCAGAAGTTTATAATGGAAGGATTGCTGCAGGTACTAACAGGAGTGGTGCTGACATAAAAAGACCTTGTAAATCATTTTGTGTAGGTGACCACCAATGGTACTGTTTCTACCATGGGTACCTAATGATGGGTCCTGGTGATCTGGGCCTGGAAAAAGTAAGGAATCTGTGATAAAAGCCTAAAGCCAAGTATCATAAGGGTCCACCTTGTGTGAGCTCATACATTCAGTACAAGTAGCACCAATTTCCTGCAATATCATTTTATGATCTTTGAACTGACAGAACCTATCAAGAAGGCATTGACTTGTTTCAAGCATTACATTTTTAGAACGTTTTGGTTCATTACATATTTGTATTATCTAGCCTTCTCTGTTGGCCACCTATAAAATGTTATTATCCTTTCTGACTCTATTTCTTTCTTCACTTATATACTTTTCCTGACAGATCTCATCCATTCTTATGATTTCACCTTCTGACTTGATCCCCAAGTCCTTATCTACTAGCAGTTTTCTTATTAGTAGGACCTTAGCAAATTACTTATTGAATAACTTCATAAATGAACAAATTGATAAGGAGAGACAGAAATACAGATAGCTCACTTAATGAGTTCACCAAGAAAAATGAACTCTTACCTGGTGGTTGGTGATAGAGGCAAATGGCAGAGGGATATAGTTGGGTGTATGCATTTACTTAAATTATGGTTAAAATTTGACAGAAAGTTGTCCCAGGAAAGAAAAGAGGTTTTTAGGGTTGAAGAGAACAAAGTATGTTCGCAGGCTGAGGAAAAAGCTTGTGGAAAAGCAAAGAGTGAGTGTGGGAAAACGATCAAAGCAAAAACCTGTGAGGAAAAGTCAAGACGCAGCCAAAAGCACAGGTGTAGGCATTCACTGTGAAAGAGGAGAAACCGAGGCTGTTTCCTCACCAGGTCAGCTCCTGTCCTTCACAGCTGTCACCGAATGTTTTGTCACATCCCTCAGCTGAGATTCCCACCTCTGCAGGCACCAGCACATCCATTTCCACTTCAGCTGTTGTCAATGCTGAAACCCAGCAGAGAGAGAACACGTGCTGCCTTTCCTTTGGCGAGTCCTGAGCTCAGGTAGCAGCAGGATGGCCCTTCTGATACAACAAATCCTTCTCTTAGTCCACAGAACCTCTCCCCCGCACACTCTTGGTTCCTTTACAGCCGCTCTAAACCCAGAGCTCTTCCCTTGATTCCTATTTACTCTCATTCTCTCCTTACCTGAAGAGCCTGGGTCAGAAAGCACTGTGGGGGAGATCCTGCTATTTCTGCATGGGCTGGGCAGAACATTATCAAAGAGAAATTCTGTGTGGCTGTGGGCAGGGGTGTTGTGATGGTTCTAATGATGGAGGGTTTGCTTTTAGATCAAATCTCAGTAATGACACTAAATAGGTTCGGTTAGAAAACAGACAGGTCATTAAATGTTCAGAGATGTATAAAAAGTTGGCTAGAGCTGCAGTTTCTTGAAATTTAAGCAAGGGAAAGGTCACTCCAAAATAGTAATCAGGGTAGGTAGACAGAATTTTGCAAAGCTTCATATTCAATTATTCGTTTGATAAATATTTGAGTACTTGTTATATGCCAAACACTATGGTAAACACTAAAGATAGAACAGTCAACAAAACAGATCAAAATCATTGCCCTCAAGGAGTATACCCTGGTATGGGGAGACAATCAGTCAGTCAATCAGTTAGTCAGTCAGTCAGTCAGTTAATTAAAAAAATAATTTTTGAGTTAGGGTCTTGCTATGTAGTTCAGTTTTGCCTTGAACTTACTATGTAGTCCACATTAGCCTTAAACTCATGGTGATCCTCCTGCCTTAGCCTCCCCAAGTGCTGAGATTATAGGTGTATACCATTATAGTCAGCTACAAATAAATATTTTAAAGAAGAAAATTATACTGTGCACTAGAAGGCAATAAGTATTAAAAGGAGAAGGAATAAACTGAGGCTCCACACTGCATAGAGCTGGCCTGTGAAACCAATGGAAAACTCAGAAGAGATGGTGTGGCTTCTAAGGCTGGTTATAACAGACAATGCAGCTTCTACTCTATTCTTGTAGAATAAGTGTTCTGGAGGGGGCCAGCTTCCAATGAGAAAGCATATTGCAACATTTGGAGAAGCCCATGTGGGAAGGAACTGAGGCACTGTACCAACATCCTACCATGTCAATAAGCCATCTTGGAAGTGGATCCTTCAGTCCCAAACAATCCTTCAGTGCTCACTGACATGTGACAATAACCTGACAGGACACTCCAAGCTAGAACCACCTACCTAAAGTGTTCCTTAACCCACAAAAACTATGAAAGATAAGAAAGAGCTATTGTTTTAAGCTACTGAATTTGGGGTATTTTGTTACACAGCAATTGTTAACTAACGTCAAAGGAAACCAAGCATGGTAACAAGGTAAGATAGGTGCTAAAATTTTAAATAGAGGAAAATGGCAGAGTGCTAAAAAACAACAAAACCTCTCCAAGGTTCAGAATCCAGACATTGAAAAACAACTACTTGGGGAAGAAAGGCAGATAGTGGATCCCTGGGACTCAAAAAGGATCTCATGGGGAAATGGGTCCTACAGAGGATTTGAGATACAGAGCCCAACACAGAAAAAGGAAGGAGAAATCTTCTTCACTTTTTCCCTGGCTCCTAGCCCACGGATTATGAGAAAGAAAGACTGAATCCACTGAGAGAGTGAATGTGGGGGACACCAGAGGCCTTCAGAGAGAAATGTCATAGTGGCATGCACCAGTGGATGCTGTCCGCTGCAAAATCTGGTGAGTGACTCCATTCCAAGTTTTTGCCATATTCCCTGGAGAGAATGGTGAGAAGCCATGCCAGAAAAGGTTTTATTTTGTTTTTTGAGGTTTTTTTTGTTGTTGTTGTTGTTGTTTTTCTTCTGGTACCAGGAATTGATCTCATGACCTTGCGCTTGCCAGGCAGGCACTTTGCCGCTGAGCTAAATCCCCAGCCCCCATGCCAGAAAAGGTTTGACTGAACCTGAGACACAGAGCAACTATGGACTGGCTTTATTTCTGGACTCCCAGGGTTATGCTCCCACATTGTCTGGAAGAGATACAGTCAGGGGAGACATGTGGTTAGGGAGCCATGGTCAGGCCAGCAAGACATCACTAGAGGGGTTAAGCTAAAGGACTCAGCACCCCACCATGGGCAAAGGCCAGGCTCAACCTGAATCACTCTGGATTTGAAAGCTGCAGAATTAGCACCCTCATCCTAGTCCTTATTCTTACTGGTGACTGCATCCAGTATAGATCCTGGCTCTGGCTGCCTTCTTTATCTATCACTATGAGCAGTGCCACATCTTGAAATGGACACTGCCCCAAAATTGTAAATTCTGAAAGAAAACCTCGCATTTGAAATCAAACAAATTTCTTTTCTTCTCTTTTCTTTTTTTTCTGTCTTTGTCTTTGTTTTTGTTTGCCTTTGTTTTTTGTGAGTGTGTGCATTATTTTCAGTTTTTCTTTTTTCCTTCCATTCTTTCTTCTTCACCAGTTTCCTAGGACTTGAGAAACCTTCCATTTTTCTGCTTTGTCCTTATCTCTCTCTTACTTCTTTTTTCTTCTTTCTTCCTTTGATTATTTCTCCCATATTTTTACTCTCTGTATAAATTCTTTCATTTTTGTTCCTCTTTTTCTTATATCTTCATTTCATATATCTTGCCAGTTTTTTCTCTTACCTTTACTTCTATAAACATTCTTCTACCCCCAATAACATCCTTTGTACATTTTCCTCCCTCCTCATATCATTGAGTTTAAGGTTTCAAAGTTTTCCTCTTGCATTCCTCTATTCTCAAACCCTAAATCCTTACTAGTATAACCATAAAACTTTGTTAATCTTTTCACAGTTATTTGAAAAATTATTGTTCAATTCTTTTCTATCATTCACAGAGATATAGCTGTTGGATTCAGTACATGTTAGCTATAAGTCAATACCTGGGTTATTTGAATGTGTACATCATAATTGCTAATTTCTTTAGGATTAAGGATTGTTATGGTTTGTGTTTGGGTGTCCCTCCAAAGACATGCAATCAAGGGGCAGGCTTCTAGGATGTGTGTTCATGGGTGTGAGTGCTACACCCGCCCTGGGGCGTATAGTTTGCATACAAAGTAAGGGAGGGAAAGAGGCTGCTTGCCGCCATTCCTCCCTTTTGCTGTTGTTGTTCTTGCTGTTTTCCGCTGCCACAAACTGTTGCCCTCGGCTATGTGCCACTGTGCCTTGTAGCCAGCCAAGTATGGACTGAAACCTTCATAAACTGTAAGCAAAATAAACTTTTCCTTCCTTAATTTTTGGCATCAGGTATTTTGTCCCAGCAATGAGAGAAAAGTAACTGAGACAAGTGTCATACACAATTGGTTCTTACAGTATGTTAACATCTAATTTGTCTTGGATAATACTACTATAGCTGATTTGCTTGATATTAATAGTGACATAATTGTCACTAATTCTGTATAATCCATCACTCAGAGTATCTTTGTGAGATTAAGAACATTAGAATACATTCCCAAAGAACTTGATTGCTGTGCTAACTGCAATGCATTCTCACTCACAAATTAACCAAACTGGTTAGTTTTGGGGGCTGTGTGGCAAAGAAGTATAGTTAGCCACACTCAAAATACTTGACTGAAAGCAATTAAAGCAATCTCTATATTGGCAACAAAGTCTTTAGACTAAGCATCCACAAACCTTAGCACAAAACAAAACAAAATAAAACAAAAAAGTAAAACAAACAAAAACAACAGAAACATGAGATGATGAGATAACAGAATGCCTGCCCAAATTCCTAACTCCCTTGAAGGCAATCAAGGGGGCACTAAGGGGCAAAATAACATAAGCTACATACCTAAATTAGTAAAAAAGATAGCAGAGGTTAGAAAACAGCTCATAGAGATACTCAGAAGAATAAGAGCAGATATAACTAAGTAGATAATGGAAATGATGGCCAAAGAAGATGCAGTAGCTTCCAGAAGATACTAATTAAAAGTGAGATAAGGGCTGGGAGTATAGCTCAGTGGCACAAGCACAAGGTCCTGATTTCACTTAGATACTACCTTGAATTGTGTTACTCAGATTATTCTCTGTGCATATCCTTTTCTTTGCATATTGCAGAGGTGCTTTCAGGCCTCCTACCTAGCCCAGCTCACAGCACTCACATAATTTCTGCCACTCTCACAGCCACTCGTCCTCAAGCCACTCCATTCTTTTTTTTTTTTTATCTCTTTGAGACAGGATTTCACTATGCAGTTCAGACTGGCATCACACTCACTTTGTAGCCCAGGCTGGCCTCAAACACAGCAACCTTCCTGCTTCAGCCTTCCAAGCACTGGGTTTACAGGCTTTTGCCACCATACCTGGCTGTGCCACTCCATTATTCATGAATGAATAAGACCCAGGTTGGACCCTGGGCTGAGGCATTTGTTCTTGTTAGTCATCACCCTAGCTGGATTTAGGACCCCTTTGTCTCCCTACTGCTATAAATATGCTTTAGTGTCTTTATTCTCACCATGCATCATACTGGTAGTGGTAGATTGGAATGAACTCACTAGGATTCCAATAACTTTTCCATATGATTGCAAATATAAACTTCCCAGACTGTGATGAGGACCAGGAAGGGCATTCTATAATGACCAAGTGGGATTCATCACAGGAATGCAGGGATGATTGAACATAGGCAAATCAATTAGTATAATACAGTCTCCTCACTCCCATGCTGCTGCAGCCGGACCCTTTGCTTTCATCTGCACTCTCTGTACCTCCCCTACAAAGGCTAAAAGAAGAAGAAAAAAGAAAAGAAGAAAAAAGAAGAAGAGAAAACCCTACAAAGGCTAAAAGAATAAAAAGGAAAAGAAGAAAAAAGAAGAAGAGAAAATGAAGAAGCAGTCCATGCTGTCACTGATCTGCTCTTGCTTCTACCAGGAACCTTGTAACATTAACTTCTACACTTATGATGGTATGGAAGTGAAGCAAATCAACAAACATGCCTCTGGCCAGGCTTTCGAGCTGATCTTAAAGCCACCATCTCCTATCTCAGAATTCCCTCAAACTTTAGCATCTCCAAAAAAGAAAGACCTGTCCCTGGAAGAGATCCAGAAAACACTGGAGGCTGCAGAGGAAAGAAGAAAGTCACAGGAGGTCCAGGTACTGAAACAGCTGGCAGAGAAGAGAAAGCATGAGCCGGAGATCCTGCAGAAGGCTCTAGAGGAGAACAACTTCAGCACGATGGCGGAGGAAAGGCTGATCCTGAAAATGGAACAAATCAAGGAAAACTGTGAGGCTAATCTAGCTGCCATTACTGAATGTCTGCAGGAAAAGGAGAGGCAGGCTGCGGAGGTGAGCAGGAACAAGGAACTCCAGGTTGAACTGTCCAGCTGAAGCGATGGAGGGTATGGCACCCCCCACCAATAGTAAATCCCCCCTGCCTATATTATAATGGGTCATGTGATATCAGTATGGGAAATGTGTGACATGGTTCAAAAAGAACTCATTATAAAAGACAAAAAACAGAATCAAAAATTTAAAATATCAGTGGGGTCTCTTTGCAAAATGTTTTGCTTGATGTTTAAAAATACTTTGGATCTTATTTTGTAAATACTTATATTTTTGTTAAAAAATTCAAGTATTACATTATGCAAGTTATTTCATAATCTTACATGTCCTGTAATGGGTTTTTGATGTGTGTTTCCACTCAAATAAACTTGCTAGGTCTGTCTGTTCTTTTTGAAGCTCCCCATGTCTAACACAATTCTCTACCTTTTTCATTCAACAGAAAATGAGGTCAGCAGACAGTTTATGGTGCTAGAAACCCATCATTGCCTAGTGACTGAGGTGACTTTGTAATCTCTGAGCTTGACTGAGACCGTACCTACATCACAGGTATTATAACTCCATGTGAGCCTCCACATTTGTTTGTTGATAATCTACTTATTGTCTAGAAACTACAAAACCAGTCTGAGATAAACAACCAAAGATAGCAATTACTTCTGCTTTTACTGGATTACTTGCTACAAATATGCTTTGGCATTAGAAAGGGATGGATGAGAAGACAGATCTGAGATCAATCTGGGTAGAAGCAAAAAGTTGAACTTTTTACAGTGCTGCACACAAATCCATATCCCAGTGATTCAAGCAGCCATGACACTGCTCTCTGTACAGTGGGCTTTCTTCTCTAGTTTAAGTTCTTTTGATGGAATGAATTAATTAACATGTCAAGTGGCTTATTTGTGGATGCCATGATTGATGATGTTCCTTTTATGCTTTTACTTATAGTACGAGTAAATGATGCTACTGAATATTTTTCCACTTGGAAACTGTGAGCTAGTTGTTGCATTAAAACACAAACACACACAAAAGCAAAAACACTGTGGACTTTCACGCAAGTTGATCTTTCTTCCCAGTGTGAGGCAATCCTGCCTGTTAAGAAAAAAAATCACTCCATCTGTGAAGCTGACACAGTTATGGGGTTGGGGGCTAAGCAGGGCATTTGTGACAACTAAGAGAATCACCAGAAACCCACAATAAGTACCTGTCGCAATTTTGAAGTTGTTTCTCTCCCAACTCCCAACTCCCAACTCCTGAAGGTTGCTGCTGGTATATTTACTCTTCATTAGTGCTGTTTTCCTGTATGTCATTGTGAGCAACCTATGATTAATAAAGAATTGGAGTTCTGAAGTAAAAATAAAATACATATAATACACCATATAAACAGAGGCAAAGACAAAAATCATATCATCATCTCAATAATGCAGAAAAAGCTTTTGACAAAGGCCAACACCCACTTTGATAAAAAAAAAATCTACAGAAAATCAGAGTAGAGGGTCTATCTCAAATGGATAAAAGTGATCTATGACAAACCAACAGGCAACATCATACTAAATGGACATAAACAGAAAGCTTTCACTGTAAAATCAGGAACAAGACAAGAAAGTCCACAATCACTAGTCCTATTCCATATAGTTACAGAAACACTAGCCAAAGCAATTAGATAATACAAAGAAATAAAAGGACTAAGGATAGGAAGGGAAGAAGTGAAATTATCATTATTTGCAGATGGCACAATACTCTACACAGAAGACTCCAAAAACTACACCAAAAGACATCTAGATTTAACAATGAAATTCAGTAGCACAGTTTAATGCAAAGTCAGCGCTTGAAAAACAATAGCCTTCCTGTACACAAAGAACAAACACCCTGAGAGAAAATTATGGAAGCCACACCCTTCACAATAGCATCCAAAAAATGAAATACTTAGGAATTCATTTAAAAAAAGAAGTAAAGGATCTGTACATTGAAAATCACAGTATTCTAAAAGAAGAGATTGAAGAGGATATTAGCAAATGGAAAGATAGCCCTTGCTCATGGATAGGAAGAACCAACGTAGTGAAAATGGCCATGCTCCTAAATTGTTATACAGATTTAATGGAGTCCCAGTCAAAATACCACTAGTATATCTCACAGAACTAGAGAAAATATTCATAAAATTCATCTGGAATCAGAAGAAACCTAGACTTCCAGGGCAGCAAAGGCATCTTAATAAGAAATATCTTATTTCCATGACAAATAATAAGCAAAGGCAAAGACATTCCAGGGCAGCAAAGGCAAGGCAGGGGGCGTCACAATCCCTGACTTGAAATTATACTACAAAGTTACCATGATAAAAACAGCATGGTACTGGGAACAAAAAAGAGTCCTGGAAAAAGGGAACAGATTAAAAGATGCAGAAACAATTGGAAACATACTTAGCCACCTTATCTTTGAAAAAGGTTCCAAATATTTTCAGTGGAAGAAGGACAGCCTTTTTAATAATTGGTGCTGGAAAAACACATGCTGAAGATTAAAAAGCAGACCCATATCTTTCACCATGCACTAAACTAAAATTGAAATGGATCAAAGATCTAAATATTAAAATGGAAACATTTAATCTGATGCAAGATAGAATAGGTAGAATTCTCGAAGACCCTGGTGTATGCAAAGACTTTATGAACAAAACCACAATCACACAGGAATTATCACAAAGAATCAACAATGGGGATTTCATCCTATTAAAAAGATTTGCATCACATGAGAAACTGCTAATAGAGTGCCAGCATTATCATTTAATTGTAGGTACTGTTTAATTTCTTTTTAAATTTCCTCTGTGACTTATTGGTTTTTCAGGAGGATGTTGTTTAATTTCCATGTAAGTTTTGTGGTTTCTTTTGCTGTTGAGTTCCAACTTCACTGCACTGTGGTCAGATAGTATGTGTGGGATAATTTCAATTCCTCTACATCTTAAGCATGTTTTGTGGGCTGATATGCATTCTATTTTGGAGAACATGCCATATACAGCTGAGAAGAATGTGTATCCTGATGTTGTGTAGTGGAACACTCTGTAGACATCTCCTAAGTCCATTTGTTTACACACTTAGTTTAATTCTGATATTTCTTCATTGAATTTTTGTCTAGTTTGTCTAGCTTATTGTGACAGTGGGGTATTAAGATTCTCCATTACAGTTGTGTTAGTGCTTAGTGATTTTTCATGTCTGTTAATATTTGTTTTATGTAGTTGTGTGCACTGGCATTTGCTTTATTTATGATTGTTATCTTGTTTTCTTGGAGTCTTCCTTTAACAAATATGAAGTGACCTTCTTGTCTCTTTTGATCAGTCCTGACTTGAAATTCACACTGTCTGCAAATAGAATAGCTCTTTCTCCTTTTTTTCTTGGATCCTGTCTTATGGGTAATGTTTTCCACCCTTTGACTTTCAGTCTGTGAATTTCATCTTGAGTTAAATATGACATTTGAATGCAGCATATTGTTGGACTTTCTTGATCTATTCTGCCAGTCTGTTTCTTCTGATGAACTGAGACCATTTATTACATTGGATATAATAGGTATGTATTGGCTTATCTTTCTCATATTATTTTCCTGTTGTTGGTTCCTTGTCTTTCCCCTTTGTTTAGTTGCTTGATCTGCCTGGTGTTTTTTTTCTATTGGTTTTCTTGTGCTTGTGGTCTTTGTTTTCTCTTACTAATATATCTTTGAGAGCATTTTGGAGAGTTGGTTTGGTGGTGATGAATTTCTTCAGTTCTTTGTCATGGAAATGTCTTATTTCTCCATTGATTTTGAATGATAGTTTTGCAGAGTACATCGATGTGGTTCAGAGGTTGTTTTCTTTTAGGGGTTGAAATACATCACTTTAAGCTCTACTTGATTTGAGGGTTTGTGTTGAGAAGTCTACTGTGATTCTGATGGGGTTTCCTTTCTAGGCGATTTGCTTCTTTTCTTTAACTGTTTTTAATATTCTGTTCTTGTGCTAAATTTCTGGGATCTTGATTATCATATGCTTTCATGTAGATTTATTTTGGTCATGGCTGTTTGGAGTTCTCTATGCTTCATTTATTTGTACATCAGATTCTTTATCCATGTTTGGGTCAAGACCATAATCTTAAGTGAAATAAATCAGACACACAAGTTTAAATATTGCTTTGTTTCCCTTGTGTGGGAAACAACCCAAAGTGTAAATAAGGTGCATAATGGATGACATATATTGTGAAGTAGGAACAACATGTTCAAATGGGAATGGTAACAAAGGAGAGAGAAGGGGGAAAGGAAGGAATGAAAAGCAGATTGGAAGGAAAAAATGGAAACAAGGCTTTTGTAAATGGGGAAGGGTTAAAGGGAGGGGAATGGGAAAAAAGAAAAGAATTAAGTTACATGATGTTCAGGTATTCCCTATGATATATTCCCTATGATGAATTTGCATATTATGTATGACAAATATGAACTAGGTGTAGCTATTCTGTTTGCAGACAATGTGAACTTCAAACCAATAACAATCAAAAGAGATAAAGAAGCTCACTACATACTTGTCAGGGGAAAACTGCAAGAGGATGAGATAACAGTCATGTATGTGCCAATAACAAACATGTATGTGCCAAATATTGGAGCTCCAAATTATATAAGACAAATCTTAACAGGCATGAATACTCGTATAATTAATATGAGGTCCCCTATTGTAACAGGGGACCTCAACACCCCAGTGACAACTGTAAATAAACTGTAAACACACAGCAGCACAACTGTTACAATGTCTGAAAGAAAGAGCTACTTCCACAATTTGTTCACATCTGTAGATATTCATAATGCAAGGTCAGTTAGTATCTGTGAGACATCACAGCTGTAATGTTCATAAAGCAGGGACTTACTGTACATATTTGCAGGTCCTAAACACTAACCTAAGGGAGGTCCTGTAAACTGCTCTTTTGATCTGTCTCTCTCCCTGTCCTCCCCCCACTGAAGAGCATAGACTAGGTCTATCTGATTTCATGGCTCCCCTCTTTTGAGTGGTTGGGTTCTAAACTGTGTAGGTTCAAGTGGTCACTCAGGTGATAATTGATATTATACACAGGACTTGATGAAGCCTATGAACTCAAACTGACCGTCCTGGGTCCCAGGGCCATTTATTGAGCCTCACCTATAGATATTCCTTCCTCTTGGGGCTCCTTCTCTAATCTTGCTATCTTTCTCCCCTCATCTTATTTAGTTTCAGCATTCTTATGATAATTTTTACTTCAAGTTTATTTCCTTATCTGAAATGGTATGTGACCTGTAGTTGCTAAATGACTTCTCACTGTGAAGCTTTTGTTTGCCAGGAAACTCATACCTTTTGTGATGTGTGTTAGTGAGAATGTATGGGGAGTTAGAGACAGAGGAAGGGACTGAAGGGACCATGAAGAGCTCAAGATTTTAAAGCTAGGTCCTGCCTGGACTAATGGCAGCAGAGGGACCCAGAATCCCACCTCTCCCAGACTAATAGTGGCTTAGATGTGTCTGAGTTACTTTTCTTGTTGCTGAGACAAAATATCCAACTCCCAAAGTTAAAGAAGGAAAGCTTTGCCATAGATCATAGTTGTAGAGGTTTCATTTTATACTTGGCTGGCCAAAAGGCAGGGTGACATGACAGAGGGGCACTGCAGAGCAGGCAGGCAGAAGACAGCATACAGCAAGCAACAAGCAAAAAGCTACAGCACAAGCCCTCTTTCTGCCACTCATATTTTATCCACCCAGGGTGGGGCACCCTTAATCCTGCCCAGAACTATATCAAACCTATCAGTGACCGATTTAATAATCACTTATTCTTAATCCCAGCATCACACACTGTAGATCCAGCCACCTCTGAAAAAGCCTTGCCTATGAGTGCATGAAGCTTTGGGGGGACATCTAGATGCAAACCATAACAGATGGTCTTTCCAGTTTGACCTCTTTCCCTAGGGATTAGTCCTAGTCTCAGTTCTTAGATGGCCACCCATCAGGCTCTTCGTCCATTAGACTTTCCTCAGTTCTTTGCAAATGAGCAAGCTCCATCTGCTCTATTTGCAGTGGATGGGAGAAAAAAATTTGTCAAAACTCTACAGCCCTTTCCCCCTGGGTAGTGGGTTACAACTAAAGACCATTTGTCAAATTATTCAACTCTGTTAGCCAGAGTCCCCAGGAGGCAACTATGCAAGAAAATTTATCAGAGTTTTATTGAAGGGAGCACTTACTACCCCTCCTTAGGCATACATTGATGTTAACAGAACTAAAGAAGATAGTACAGGATATGATTGACCACTTTAATAAACAATTAGAGATTATGAAAAGGAATCAAGCAGAAATTCTGGAGATGAAAAACATAATTGAAAGCCATTCCAACAGACATGATCAGTCAGAGGAGAGGCTGTCAGAATTTGAGGGCAAGAATGATGCAGTAAATCAGTTACTCAGTAATATCCTAAAAGAAACCACAACAGATAGATTCAAGAGTTCCTATGTAACTCTAAAAGAACATGTTTAAGAGTTGGAGATGCCAAGGAGAGACTGGAGAAATAAATTAAATGCTTAGAAAATTTATTTTTTAAATTACATCCAGGATATATATTACATTTTTATTTTTTATTAAGTTTATTGGTACATTATAGATATATATGATCATATTCATCATAGGGAATATATACCTATATATGACATACTTTGATTTCTCTTTTTTCCCCAATCTCCTCTCCTCCCTTCAGCCCCTCTTCCCGTATTTACAAAACATTTTTTTCCATTTTAACCTTTTTCCCCCTTCCCCTTTCTTTGTTCCTCTTTCCTTTTGAACAATTTCTTCCCATTTCACAACATCTATTATACATTTTGGTCCTTATTTACTCTTCCAGTTTTTCACAACAGGGAGAAATGTAACACTTACACATGTCAGTCTAATTTATTTCACATAAGAGTATGGTCTCAAGTTGCACCCATTTACATAGAAAAGTCTCAAGTCTATCCTTCTTTATGGCAGAGTAGTACTCCATTGTATACAAAAAAATCTTTTTTATCAATTCCTTGGTTGATGGGCATTTGGGCTGTTTCCAAGATTTAGCTATTACAAACTGTGCTGCTATAAACATGGGTATGCATATATCACTGTAATATGATGTTTTTAATTCTTCCAGGCATAGAAAATTTATATACCAAAATCATTGCACAAAACTTTCCAAACCTAGAGAATAAAATGGAACCTAGGTGTTATGGTTGATACATTGTGTAACCTTGAGGAGTCTAGAAGCTTAACTAAGTAACTCAGCAGTTCTACATACTGGGGTGGAAAGGACATGGCCTTCCTACTCTAGCATGTTGTTCATTGTCCCAATGTGAGAAGTTTAAAAATTCAACTAAGTGATTCAGCAGGGGCCAGGGTCCTTACTTGATAAACATCCTCTGCTTGTAGAAGAGAAGAGCGTGGAGATAGTGTGGGTGTGGGTGTGGGTAGATAACCAATATGCAACATAAGGGAAGAAAGAGGTTTGCTTTGCCCTCCCCCACTTTTGCTTTTGCTGCTTTTGCTGTCTTCTGCTGCCTTGAGCTGTTGCCCCTGTGCCATGCCACCCTGCCTTGGAGTCAAGTGATTATGGACTGAAACCTCCACAAACTCTGAGATAAATAATCCTTTCCATCCTTAATTTTGGGTGTCAGATATTTTGTCTCAGCAATGACAGAAAAAACCAAGACACTAGATAAATGAGGTTTCCTAAAGAAACCAAAATATATATGATGAAAAAACAATCTCTCCATGACCTATCACAGTCAAAATTCCACAAATTCAGAAAAAAAGAGAGAATGTGAAAAGCTATTAGAAAAAAACATCAGGTAACTTATAAAGACAAGCTAACCAGAACAACAGCAGATTTCTCAATATAAGTCTTAAAGGCCAAGAGAGCTTGGAATGAAGTTTTTTAAGTCATAAAAGAGAACAACTGCCAACCTAATATTTTGCACAGTTATCCTTCAAAATTGATGGAGAAATAAAAATCTTCTATGACAAAGAATATAAAGAAATTCATGACCACTAAATCATCAATTCAGAAAATACTCAAGGGAATTCTGACACTGGGGCCAACTAACCAAAGAGCCCAAAGGAAAGAATACGTTTATCTGGGAGAGTAGTTAAATAAAAATTAAGGCACGCACCCTGTGCCGAGTGAGCGAGTGCTCCAAGAGCGGCTGGTCCTGTGATTCGAGTTTGTGCTTTATTCACATGGCCATGGTTCCCAGCTGAAACTTGTGGAGAGAACCAGGTATTTCCCATCTACTTCCTGGGGGCAGAGCAGGCGACCCAGGAATCCGCTGCTATTACAGACTGAGTCTCTGCCCTCCATGCACCCATGGCAGACAGGAGGTACACACTCAGAAGCCCCAGGGACTGCTCTAGCTGGGGGGGGGCATGTGGCCCCTCCCTGAACACGCCCTGCACCAAGTGAGCAAGTGCACTAAGAGCTGCTGGTCTGGTGGTTCGAGTCTGTGCTTTACTTGTGCCTGGACCCCTTAGGGGATTGCAGGCATGGGCAGTCTGTGATTACGCCCATCTGGCCTGCATCTGGTTCCTATATGTGTCCTGAACTGACTGGAGACACAGAATCAGGTGGTTCACAAACTGTCGACCCTGCAGTTTGTGTCTGGGTTTTGCATGTACCCTGAACTGCCTGGGGACATAGGTCCACTGGACCGGGATTGTCACACCAGTGCAACATGAGTCTGGGCCATGCACATGCCCTCAACTGCAAGGGGACGCTGGATGAGACAGTTTGCCATCAGCTGACACCAATGCCCGTGTCTGAGACCTGGGATAACTAGATACAAATCAACAACTGCCAGAAAACCCAAGACTAAGTAGCGCATCTCAGAGGTCACTCAGGGGCAAACCTGACCAATAGGAAAACTAGGGACACTAGTGGCCTTTGCTGTGCAGCTACTGAAGAGGGAAACTGAGCTTTCTGCATCTGGTAGCAAACATGACAAAACGAAGGACTAAAACACAATCCCAGAACTCCACCCCACTCAGAACAAGTCCAGGAGATATCAACATAGGAGAATGTGGTAAACACATGCCTGAAATAGCTGAAATGATTGCAATGGAAGTAAAGAAACAACTCCATAAGGCCATAGGAATGATGAGATCAGAAATAATCTCTCAGGCAAAAAAGGAAATCACAATAAAACTGAAGGAACTGCTCAAATATTCTGAAGAAGAAACATATAAGAAAATAGAAGAGGGGCTGGGGATTTAGCTCAGCGGCAAAAGCACCTGCCTGGCAAGCGCAAGGTTGTGAGTTCGGTTCCCGGTACCGGAGGAAACCCCCCCCCCCAAAAAAAAGAAAATAGAAGAACAAAGGCAATGGACAGAAGCGTTAAGAGAAGAATATAGAAAGGACTTAGAATGCATGAACCAGATTCAAGAGACTTCCAGGAAAACAAATCTTCCATTGAAAGCTACCAAAACCACATGAAAGAAGCTGAAGATAGAATCTCAGACTTTGAAGACAGCATGGCAGCGAGTGACCATGAAAGAAAGGATCTTGTAAAATCAACAAGGATCCAGGAAAAGTCAATTCAACAGCTGCAAGATGAGGCAAAGAGGAATAATGTACGACTTATAGGAGTCAATGAAACAGCAGGAGGCAACACAACTGACTGAAAAACAATATTTGCAGAAACAATAGCAGAAAATTTCCCAAGTATGGAAATAGAAACTGATATACACAAAAATGAGGCATACACAACCCCAACCAACCACAACCAAAATAAAACTACACCCAGACATATAACAATCAACTTCCCAGATCTCCAGCAAAACAACAGAATATTAAAAGCTGCTAGAGAAAAGAAACAGATTATCTATAAAAGAAAGCCCATCAGAATCACGGCAGACTTCTCAGCACAAACCATCCAATTGAGAAGAGCTTGGAGTGAAGTATTACAGGTCCTGAGACAGAACAGCTTCCAATCAAGACTGATGTACCCTGCCAAACTATCCCTCAAATTCAACAGAGAAATAAAATATTTTCATGACAAAGAACAATTGAAGAACTTCATGAGTGCCAAGCTAGCATTACAAAGAGTACTAAAAGATATTCTAGACAGAAAAAAATCTGACTGCAATTTCAAGAACAACAGTAGAAATGAAATGTCAAGAAAAGCAAGCAAGTAAACAGATAGAAAAAGTAGGACACCAAGTAAATAACATGACACAAGTAATAACACAAGTAAATAACATGACAATGATAAATCAACACATATTGATTGTAACTATAAGTGTAAATCTCAATTCCCCAGTCAAAAGAAACAGATTGGCAGAGTGAATTAAAAAACAAAATCCAATGATATACTGAATACAGGAAACACATTTCACTCAAAAGGAAACCCACAGACTAAAGGTCAAAGGATGGAAAACAATCCTCCATGCAACAGGAACCCAGAAAAAAGCAGGTCTAGCATCAATAAAAGAGCAGGAGGCAACATGAATGATATAAAAGGAAAAAAAAAAGAAAACTACCCAAGCATGGGATAAGAACCTGACATACAGTCAGTGAGGCATATAGAACTCCAATTAGCCCTAATCAAAATAAATCAACACTCAGAAGCATAATAATCAAGATTCCAGAAATTCAGCAAAGGAACAGAATATTAAAAGCTGTTAGAGAAAAGAAACAGAGAGAGAAATAAGATACTTTCATGACAAAGATCAACTGAAGAAATTCATGACCACCAAACCAACCCTACAAAGAGTATGGAAAGATGTTCTACAAAGAGATAAAAATAACCACAATTTTAAGACCAACAATAGAAAAGAATCACCAAGAAAGGTAAGCAATTAAACAGAGGGGGAAAGTGCAGAACTAACAGTGGGAAAATAACATGACAAAGATAAATCAGCACATATCAGTAATAAGCATTAATATAATATTGTTTTTTTTTTGTTTTTTTTGGTTTTTCTCTGGTACTGGGAACCGAACTCACAACCTTGCGCTTGCCAGGCAGGCGCTTTTGCCACTGAGCTAAATCCCCAGCCCCAATAAGCATTAACATAAATGGCATTAATTCACAAATCAAAAGAAACAGACTGGCAAAGTGGATCAAGAAGCAAAATCCAACAACCTGCTCTATACAAGAAACACATTTAATTCAAAAGGAAATTCACAGAGTGAAAGTCAAAGGATGCAAAACAATACTCCATGCGACAGCAACCCAGCAAAAAGCAGAGGTAGCTATTCTGTTTGCAGACAATGTGAACTTCAATCCAATAATGATCAAAAGAGATAAAGAATGTTACTACATTCTTGTTAGGGGAAAACTGTGAGAGGAAGAGATAGCAATCATAAATATATATGTAACAAATGTAGGAGCACCCAATTATATAAGGCAAATTTTAACAGACATAAAAAATCAAATAAGCAATAACACAATTGTAACACGGGATTTTAACACCCCATTGTCACAAGGAGATTGATCAACTAGACATAATTCAGCAAAGAAATATTGAAACTAAACCAATCATGTGAATAAATGGACTTAGTAGACCTTTACAGAATATTCCACCAATCAACATCATAATATGCATTATCTCAACTGCACAAGGGGTGCTCTCTAAAATAGACCATATACTAGCACATAGAACATGCTTAAGTAAATACAAAAGAATTTAAATTATCCCATGCATATTATCAGACTATAGTGTAGTGAAATTAGAAATTAATGACAAAAGAAATTGTAAAAACTCCATAAACACATGGAAACTAAATAACATCCTCATGAACAACCAATGAGTCACAGAACAAATTAAGAAAGAAATTAAACAATATTTACAATCAAAGGAAAATGCTGATACAAACTACCAGAACCTGTGGGATGCAATGAAAGCAGTCCTCAGAGGGAAAATTATAGCAGTGGATTCACATATCAGGAAAACAGAATGAACACAAATAAACAACCTTATGCTGCACCACAAACTTCTAGAAAAAGAAGAACAAGTTAATCTTAAAACCCAATGAAGGGAGGAAATTACAAAGACTTAATGAATCAAAAGGTTGGTTCTTTGAAAAAATAAATAAAATTGCTAAACCCCTACCCAACCTTGTCAGAAAAAGAAAGAAAAAGCTCAAATCCACACAATAAGGAATAAAAAGGGTGAAATCACTGCAGATCCTGTAGAAATTCAGAAGATCATCAATACCTACTTTGAAAATCTTTACTCTCAAAGGATGGAAAACACAAAAGAAATGGACAGATTCCTAAATACATACAAATTGCCAAAACTGAATCAAGAAAATATAAAATTCATGAATAACCCAATATCACACAATAAAATGGAAAATGTAATAAAAAACTAACCAACAAGGAAAAGTTCAGGTCCTGATGGATTCACAGCTGAATTCTACAAGAAATTTAGAGAAGATTTAATGCCAGTTCTTCTCAAACTGTTTAATGAAATAGAAAGACAAGCAATTCTCCCCAACTCATTCCTGGAGGCAAGTATTAACCTCGTACCAAAACCAGAGAAAGACCCTACTAAAAAAGAGAACTACAGGCCAATTCTCCTAATGAACATAAATGCAAAAATTCTCAATAAAATACTAGCTAATAGAATGCAGCAAATCATCAAAAAGATAATACACCATGACCAAGTGGGATTCATCCTAGGGATGCAGGGATGGTTCAATATATGCAAATCAATAAATCATATCAACAGAGCCAAAGATAAGAATCACACGATCATCTCAATAGATACAGAAAAAGCTTTTGATAAAGTCCAACACTTATTCATCATAAAAAACCTACAGGAAATTGGAATACATGGACTTTTTCTCAATCTGGTAAAAGCCATTTATGACAAACCAGGCCAGCATCATACTAAATGGACAAAAACTGAAAACTTCCACTTTAAAATCAGGAACAAGACAAGGATGTCCACTGTCACCACTCCTACTCAACATGGTTCTGAAAACATTAGCCAGAGCAATTAGACAAGAAAGAGAAACAAATGCAATAAGGATAGGAAAGGAAGAAGTGAAATTATCATTATTTGCAGATGACATGATACTCCACTTAGAACACCCCCAAAACTCCACCAAAACACTCCTAGAATTAATAAATTCAGTAGTGTAGCTGGATAAAAAGTCAACACTCAAAAATCATACCATTTCTATACACAAACAACAAACACACTGAGAGGCAAATAAGGGAAACCATACTCTTCACAATAGCATCCAAAAAGTTGAAATACTTAGGAAGCAATCTAATAAAAGAAGTAAAAGATCTATATAGTGAAAATTACAGTACTCTGAAAAAAGTGATCAAAGAGGATTTCAAAAAATGGGAAGGTATTCCTTGCTCATGTGTAGGAAGAACTAACTTTGTGAAAACGGCCATACTCCCAAAATTGATATACAGATTCAATGCAATCCCAATAAAAATACCATTGGTGTACCTCACAGGTCTACAGAAAATATTTTAAAAATTCATCTGGAACCAGAAGAGACCAGAATAGCAAAAGCAATTCTGGGCAACAAAGGCAAGCCAGGAGGTATCACAATCCTGACTTGAAATTATACTACAAAGCTACTGTGATAAAATCAGCATGGTATTGGCAAAAATACAGACTTGAAGGTCAATAGAACAGACTAGAAGATGCAACCACAACCACAAACACACTTTACCACCTTATCTTTGATAAAGAGGCCAAGCCTGTTCATTGGAAGAAAGATAGCTTCTTTAACAAGCAGTGCTGGAAAAACTGGCTTTCCACATGCCAAAGACTAAAACTAGACCCATGCCTATAACCATGCACCAAAATAAAGTCAAAATGGATCACAGATCTCAATATTAAAACAGAAACTAGATCCACTGGAAGAGAAAGTAGGTGGAAGTCTTGAAGACATAGAGGTAGGTAGAGAGTTCATGAACAAAAACCAAACTGCATGGGAAATACTTCAAAGAACAACAACTTGGATCTCATCTTATTGAAAAGTTTTTGCATATCAAGAGTAATCACCAACAGGGTCAAAGGAAAACCCACAAATTTGGAAAAATTTTATCCAACTGTCCCTCAGAGGACTCCTGTCTAGAACATATAAAATATTTTAAAATAAATCAGGCCCCCAAAATTCAAAGACCCAACTCAAAAATGGGCATCTGGGATGAATACACACTTCTCTGATAAAGAAATACAATTGGCAAATAAATACATGAAAAAATGTGCAACATCATTAGTCATTCAAGAAATACAAATTAAAACAACATTGAGATTCCATCTCATCACAGAAAGAATGGCTATCATCAAGAAATCAACCAACAGCTAATGCTGGAGAGGCTGTGGGATAAAAAAGAACTGTTTTTCACTGTTGGTGTGAGTGTAGACTGGTGCAGACACTATGGAAATCAGTCTGGAGATTCCTCAGTAAATTAGGATTAGACGTCCCATTCAACCCAGCTATTCCCCTCCTCGGTATTTTTTCAGAAGAACTGAAAACATCATACCACAGCAATATATGCACACCCATGTTTAAAGCAGCTCAATTTGTAATAGCTGAATCTTGGAAACAACCCAAACATCCATCAACTGAGGAATGGATAAAAAAGATATGGCATTTTTATGTAACGGGGTATTATTCAACTATAAAGAAAGATAAGCTACAGGCCTTTGTAGGTGAAATGGATGCAACTAAAGATCATACTCATAAGTGAAATAAATCAGACTCACATGTGTAAACATTGTATTGCATCCCTAGTATAAGAACCTGCAAGAGTAAATAAAATTTGAAAGGTACAGTAGATATTGTGAAAGGGAAAGAAACTGCTCAAATTGGAAAGAACCACTGGGACGAGGGAAAAGGAAAAAAATTAAGAAGGAGGGGAAAAATAGGTATATTTATCTACACAAGATAGCTAAGATAATTGTACTACTAGTTTCTATTGGTTTATTGAAAGGAATTGTTAATGTGTAATTGTTTGATCAATCTTGCATGCCTGTGTCTGGTTGTCTGAGTAACTACTTTGAGGATAGTGGTGTGTATGATAACAACCATTGTTGATTTCCTATTGCCTTGTTTTGAAATTCTGCATAATTTTTATTGTTTTTATGTTGTTTTGTTTATGCCTTTGTTTTTGTTTTTGGTATTTTCTTCTTAAAGTTAAAATAAGAGAAAAAATATATATGTATATACAAGGATAGTTGAGATAAGTGTATTGCTGATGTCTACTGTTTTATTGAAAGGGACAATCAAGTCTTAAAAATTTTTTCCTCTTGACCAATTTTGCATGTTTGTATCTGGTAATCAGAACAACTAATTTGAAGACAACAATATGCAGTATAACAACCATTGCTGAATTCCTACCATCTTGTTTAATGAAGCTCTGTATCATTTCTAATGTTTTTTATTATTTACTATTGTTTTTAATTGTTTGATCTTCCTACATTCTTACATCTGGTAATTTGAGCAACTTTGCTGAAGATAACAATATGTAGGGCTGGGGATTTAGCTCAGCGGCAAAAGCGTCTGCCTGGCAAGCACAAGGTCGTGAGTTCGGTTCCCGGAACCGGAGAAAAACCAGAAAAAAAAAAAAAAACCCAATATGTAATATATCGATCACTGTTAATTCCTATCATCTTGTTTTGAAATCCTGTGTTGTTTTTACTGATGTTTTTGTCTTCATTGTTCTTATTTTGTTCGTTTTTTCTCTTTAAAATAAAAAAATAAAAAGAACACCACAGGCAAATCACCTTAGCGAACTTAGATGCAAAAATTTTCAACAAATACTTGCAAACAGAATGCAACAGATAGTTAAAAAGATCATACATTATGACCAAATTGGCTTCATCTCAGGCATGCAAGAATAGTTCAACATATGTAGATCAATAAATGTAATACACCATGAATAGAAGGATAAAATCACATGATCATCTTAATAGATGCAGAAAAATCCTCTGACAAATCCAACATCGTGATTTTAAAAACCATGATGACAGTAGATATAGAAAGACCTTACCTCAAACTAATAAAAGTCATTTATGACATATTCACAGCCAACATGATACTAAATGGGGAACAACTGAACGCATTCCCTCTAAAGTCACAAACAAGACAGGGTTGTTCACTTTCACCACTCTTGTTGAAGATAGTACTCAAAGTTTTAGACAGAGAAATCAGGCTTTAAGAGAAAGAAATACAATGAATATGACTAGGAAAGAAAGAAGTCAAATTATCTTTATTTGCAGATGACAGTATCCTTTACATAGAAGGCTCCAAAACTCCACCAGAGCACTTTCAGAGCTAAGAGATAAAGTAACCCAAGTGGTTGGATACAAAATCAACACACAAAAGTCAATAGCATTACTGTACACCAATATTGAACCTACTGAGAAAAAAATTAAGAAAATTCTCATTCATAGTAGCCTAAAAAGTCTAAGAAGTAATCTAATCAAGGAGATGAGGGGGCTGGGGATTTAGCTCAGCGGCAAAGTGCCTGCCTGGCAAGAGCAAGGTCGTGAGTTCGGTTCCCCGTACCAGAGAAAAACAAAACAAAACAAAACAAAACAAAACAAAAAACAAACAAACAAAAAAAGGAGATGAAAGACCTCCATAACAAAACCACAATACTTTGAAGAAAATATTTAAGAAAATATTAAAGAATGGAAAGACATCCTCTCTTCCTTGATACGTAGAATCAATACTGTCAAAACAGCCATATTGCAAAATAAAATGATACATAGATTTAGTACAATTCCTATTAAACTACCAACATTATTCACAGAACCAGAACAAAAATCCTAAAATTTATATGGAACCAGAATAGATACAGAATAGTCTAAGAAATATTGGGCAAGAAAAGCAAAATAAATCTCAAGTTATACTATAAAGCTACAGCAGTAAAAATAAATTAGCAATGGCACAAAAATAGACATGCAAGCCCATGGAATAGAAGACACAGAAACAGTTCCATTCATATTTAGCCATCTGCTCTAAGGAAAAAGAGAGTTTCCTTAATCAATAGTGCTGGAAAAACTGGTTATCCAATGCAGAAGAATGAATCTAGACCCATGTCTCTCACTTGTACTAAAATCAAAGCAAAGTAGATCAAAGGGCTAGATAATAAAGCTGCAACATACTGAATCTGCTGAATGATAAAATAAGTAAAACCCTTAAAGACATCTCTCTCTCTCTCTCTCTCTCTCTCTCTCTCTCTCTATATATATATATATATATATATATATAAAGACTTCCTGAATAGAACCTCAATTGCATAAGAAAGCATCAGCAAATGAAATAACAAGTTAAAAAGCTTTTCTGAGCAAAAAAAAAAAAAAAAAATCAACAGAGTGGAGAGACAACCTACAGGATGGGAAAAAAACATTTCGCCAACTACTCTTACAATAAAAGACTAATATCTAGAATATATATAAAGAGCTCCAAAAAATAGACCTCAAAAGACAAAAGACATAATAGGAAAGGTGCAATTGAAATGAGTAGACATTTCTTAAAAAAATAAACACAAATGGCCAATAAGTTTAGGAAAATATGTTCAGTACCTTTGGCCATTCGAGAAATGAAAATCAGAACAACAGTGATATTCCATCTTATTCCAGTAAGAATGGCTATTAACATGGATTCAGAGAGCAAATTCTGGAGATATTGTGGAGAAAAGGGAACTCTTCTACACCATTAATGAAAATGAAAACTAGTATAATCACTATGAAAATCAGTATGGAAATTTCACACACATATACAAAATCAAAATTTGGTTTGACCCAGATGTATCTTTCCTGGGTGTCTTCCCAAAAGAATTAGTCATCATATTATAGTGATACATGCACACCCATGTTTATAGCAGCACAATTCACAATAGCTAAATTATGGGAGTATCCTAGATGCCCGCCAACAGACGAATGAATAATGAAAATGTGGCATGTGTACACAATGAAGTATTGACCATAAAGAAGGACAAATTTGACTCATTTGTAGGAAAATGAATCGATTTTGTAACCACGAATAGATCATGTAACCGTAAAATTACATGATATAAATCAGACACAAAATGCCAAGTATCACACGGTTTCTCTTATCTGCAAAACTCAAAATATAAATAATTTAAAGAGTGAAATAAAAGACAGATGGTAGGAAAGAGGAAGGTAAACTTTTTGGATATGGGAAAAGGGATCTAGGAAAGAGGGAGGGAGAGGGGTACTGGGGAAGAAAATGGATCAAAATGATCAAGATATGAATATATATTCCCTAAAACAAATGCAGTTATGTATAATAAAACATTTTAAAAAGCATGTAGGACCCACTTCCAGCAGACACAAAAGTCTCCTTTCCTTCAGGCCAGAGGCTACACTTCTATGCTTTCATAGGTAAGAGTATCTGCAGTCTTTCATCCTTTTCTAGAGTATACTGTGTCCTTTCTTTTATGATAAAAATGGTCTGTTCTTTACTACATAAAACCATATGTCATACCAACCATCCAGTACCATCCTCTTCAATCTCTGGTGTGTAGTTTTAAGAAAAATAAAGGAAAGAAAAGAAAAGGAAAAAAATCAGGCCTATATGTCACAACTGCTATAACTTGGTCTCCAGGTCTCACTGTGCAAATGTCTGAGCAACATCCCCATGCCTTTCTTGTACACACAATTTTCAGCTCAAATCCAGGTGTAGGAATTTACAAAAAAAACCCCACTAAGATAATAGACCCAAATAGAGTACTTAACATGTCTGGAGCAGGCTTCCCCAAGGACAATCAATACTTACTTACCTTCCATCTGCCTGACCAAAGAGATCACTAAGAAGACCCTCTCAAAACATGAGGAGTGTCCTCTCAAACTCACTTATGCTGTTTCACCTAAAAAAGTAAGAACTGCTTATGTGTCCCCAGTTGGCAGTTTCCCGCTTCGTGAGTGTGAAGATTTTCCTGCTAGCTGGCAATGTATTAATGACTTTAAGACTCATTCACTGTCTATTCCTGATTCTAGTCTTAATATTCTTCAAGCCAGCAAAAAGTCTTACACATAAAGCTTAAATATATGAAAATGTCAAAATGGGTAAGCTACATAATTCTCATAAACATTATAGTAGTGCCTGTGATATTTTATGATACATGCTTTTTAATAGAAACTTGATCATTTTAGCCTAAGCCTGTGATTCCACATATAGTTATATTGAATATGAAAATAAATCATCATTTTTAGGTTTCACAGGCAGTGACTAAGGGATAAAGCAGTTCTTGAAAGAGTGAGTCCCTCCAGTTATCCTAAAGACTAAAATGAGTTTAGTTGATATAACTCAGCCTTTTAAAGTTTAGAGACTCCTAGAACACTGATAAAATATACATATGAAGTTGAAGACCAGACCTCATATGTATGATGAGTTTCCAAGATGCAGCCAACATATGAGATCCTTCCAGAGCCATCATCACCTTGCCTCCCTCCACCCCAAGATCTCTTTAGCAGAAGCAGAAGCAGCACACGTGTATTACGTAAGGACACTTTTCACTAAGTCACAACAAGGATATTTTAATCAAATGTAATTTGAGTAAACATTGTATCAGTTTGGGTTCACTAGAAAGACAGAATATATATGATTTACAAAGTAGGCTTACAGTGGAATCAGAGTAGAAGGCAAAATGGCCATCTGTGTGCTGGAGAGCTGGAGGGTCCAGTTGAAAGTCAAAAACCTGGAATGCATTGCAGAGTCTGGTGTGAGTCCACATTGGAAAGCTGAAGGGTTTGTGTTAGAAGGCTGAAGGAACTCGAGACGAACTTCCAAAGGTGAGGAAACAAAAGACCGGAGCTTCTCCAAAGAAGCAAAAAGGGAAGACATCCCTCTTCTTTCCCTTTTTATTACATCCAGGCTACAAGCCTATTGGTTGGTGCTGTGCACATCTGGGCTCTATCTTCCCTTCTTGGTTTGTGCCAACATGTCAATCATCCACAGCCATACCCAGAACTATGTTCCACTAATCTGTCAAACCTTTTAATTGACATCACAGTTAACTATCACAATCATCCTAATATTTAGTTTTAGCTCGTGATCACTTGCTGCTGCTGTTGGTTATCATTCATTGTCATAATTAAATATTAATCTCTATGATATGCTAATTTCTATTTATGTATATGATCTCTAATCTTTGAGAAAATACCGTGTGGGGGGCATTATTTTCCTATTTTACACATAATAACATACAAATTCAGAAAGGTTAAATGCCTTGCCTAACATCATAAAGAAGTGACAAAACTGAGATCCAAATGCAAATGTATCTACCTCCAAACCTTTTTCCCTTTCTTATTTTTCTTCTTAGGATCACCAGAGGATAAACATTAGTAGCCATCTATATAAATCAGAATCATATAAACAGAAATATCACAGGGAAGTTTGAATAATGAAAAGTTTAAAGTATTATTAACTATAAGAGGGAACTGGATTAAGGTGAAATTCTCTAGTAAAAAGTAAAGAATTCTGACAGCTCAATGATAAGATAATCAATTCATTTTTCTTAAAATGGGTAAATAATCTAAGCAGATGTTTGTTTTATATCTAAATGCCCTCCCCAAGGCCTGTGTGTTCATGGACAGATCTTTGGGGAAGTGATCAAACTATGAGGGTTTATAGCTAACTTGCTGTTAGGAGGTGAGTTCTGGTTGGAAGAGGCAGATCACTGGAGGAGTGACCTCGAAGAGTTGAACTCCCTCCCCAGGTCCTCCCTACAATCTCTCTACTTCCTGTTAACCATGGCATGAGCAGTTCTCCTCTGCCATGCCGCCCTGCCTTGGAACCAGCCGACCACTCATGGATTGAAGCTACTAAAACATGAGCTAAAGACTTGAAAAAGTCTTTTAGCTTCTTAGAAGTCTTGAAGTTTCAAGCTGAAACTTGAAACATATCTGTACATCCACATTCATAGCAGCATTATTCTGATATGTGCTACAACATAGATGAAGCTGAAGGATATGCTAAGTAAAATAAGCCAACATAAAAGGAGACATGTTGCATGATTCCATTTGTGTTAAATATCTAGAATAGTCAGATTTCTAGAGATAAAAAGAAAAATGGTTGCTGGGGTCTCCTTTATGTTGCAGATATCATGACAAAGTGACTAAGACAATATTTTACTAAAGATATAGGGATGATTAGTAAACACATGAAAAGATAACATCATGTTTGCCCTGTCTGAAAGTAGCAGCTGGTACTGCACTCCAGTCAACTGCAATGTGGTACTGTGGTCATAGAGTTGCCAGTCTTCTAATTTTTCCAAAATTCAAATTTTTGCCTGAAATTTTCCCTTCTTTAATGTTGGAAACCTCAGAGTATTGTTAAAAACATTACATAGGTCAAATAAAACACATCTACAGGGCTAACATCACTTGTTTGTGCCTTTCACCTTAAGAGATTTTCTGTCTGAGGAAAAGCATGGTACAACTGGCTTTCCAGGATGTTTCTGGCAGCAGTGTGCACAGTCTAAACTTGAAAGGAGAGGGTAAAGCCAGGGAAAACTAGGTGAAACCCAGGTATGGAGAGGAATGCATCTAGACTAGAGTGATGGCAGGGAAGCAGACTATGCCATATATATTGCCCACTTTGTAAATGAACTGGACAAAACTCCATCAGAGATAGGATTTCTGTAACAACATTTTCCAAAGGAACCCAGTGCAGTTTAAGTGCTGTCTCTATTTCAAAACCTACTCATCTACTGATATTTGCCTACACATCCTAGTCCTTTCCCCACCAGGTGCCTAAAACACTTCAGTGCTACTCACATGGAACTGATGAGGAAGTTGCTTGCTAGCATCACAATTGCTATTATCTC
The DNA here is from genome assembly GCF_000276665.1 of Chinchilla lanigera. NCBI lineage: Eukaryota > Metazoa > Chordata > Mammalia > Rodentia > Chinchillidae > Chinchilla > Chinchilla lanigera. Next base: position 713,160 of record NW_004955568.1, read on the forward strand.
ACTCTGCTACCTTAGGCAAATGGTGGGCACTTGGAGTTGTTGCTCCACCTGGGAAATCCTCTGGACAACGTGCATTCCTCTGAGACAGAGAAAGGAAACAATGAGGAAACATTTGCATAACCCCGGCACCACCACCACCACCACCACCACAACTCCTTTGCAAAGGAAGAGAGAGTTGCCATGTAAATGATTAAGGAGACCAACCTGAGTTGGAGTCCTGGAAACTTCATTGTTATGCATGGTGTGCAGCTATCTCTGGAGCATTCTGCTTGCTTGGTTTCTAATTTCCTTTTCTTATGTGAACCTTTCTCCCTCATGAATCTTTGCATCTATCTCAGTGTTCCGCTCCTGGGAGCTTTTAACACCTCCATAGTTAGTCTACTCCTCCAAAAACCACAGGTGCTAAGTGGCACTGTGCCCAGATATCACTCATGAAATCAGGTGACGCCCTTCTGTGTCCATCTTCTGGAGGGCCTGCTGCATGAACGGCCGATGGTTGAGGGGGATGTTGAGAGTGAATTCTCCCACACTTCCTTCTTCTTCTACTAGGTACCCAGACACTTTCCAGACATTTTTCTTAAACAAATCAAGCCAGGTCCAGGAGGGGTGTGTGTGTGTGTGTGTGTGTGTGTGTGTGTGTGTGTGTGTGTGTGTTGATGTGTGTGTGTCTGTAAATCTGACAGCCTGTTGATCACGGAAGTATGACTTCCAGTCCCGGAGGAATGGCCCTTAGCTCAGCACTGACATCAAGCGCCCTCTAGTGGGAGACAGAGGTACCCTCTCCATGAAGCAAATCCTCATGTCCTGCCTGAACTGGGCACCCAGAGGGTCTTAGCAAATGATGCTAAAAGAAAGGCCAATTGGTTCTTTAGTACTAATAACAGAGAGAAAGGATTGATTTACTACCAGGAGGAATCTCACATATGAGCAAATGTGTGCTGTTCTAATTAGGCCGCATTTCCCTTGCAGCAGCAGCGTGCATGGAGAGACCAATAGTTATCTTCAAACCTGGAAGGAACATGATGTGGTGGGCTCTGCTGGCCTTGCCTTGGGTATCTACTCCTAACATGGAGTGCCAGGCTTTAATTTGCTCTCCACTTTACTGCTGCCTTTGAAGCAGATACTGATGTTTAAACTGGTACCACATTTATGTCTGTGTTCTTAATGCCTAATATTTAAGTACCTAGACTGAGTTTATAGTGCCATAAGTTTGCTAACTACAAAATAAGAAAAAAATTTCAGGAGAATTGTGGTTGAGGCTGTATTTCAACCAATTTACTTTCTCAGGGATGTCCTCCCTCCCAGAGCTTCTGCCAGATATCAAAAGAAGTTTGATGCTAGATTTAATATTTTATGTCCTGCGGGTCACTGTGGTCTAATGGGAAAATCTTGATGTTGGAGTCAGACTCAACAGGATTGAAATATGAACTTCTCCACTTACTAGCTGCGGGACTTGTAAGAAATTTTAGAGCTTTCTGCACATCACTTTCTTCATCTTTAAGATAAAATATTAATACCTATTCCACAATCTGTATATTTCAATTAACATACTAAAGTTAGACTATTAAAATCATGTTAAGACATACTTAACATGGAAATTTATGCTACATTAAGTAAAAAAGATTATGGAACAATGCTGTAGATTTTTAGTGGTGACAAACCTATGGCATATGTGTTGTTTTTCTTTTAAGACAAAGGATTGTGATGCATGAGTTGATTTTTCTAAACTAAAATTTCAGTATTCATAATTGTAGTGTGGGCACTTTGTGATAAATAAGTGGGTTTTAGGTTGCAGTTTGGGCACTTGTCTCTAAAGGTTCACTGTCACTGCTACAGAATATCATAATTTTGTGAAATTAAATAACAACATTGTGTGGGTATCTAAAGTTTTCTGCAGTGCTTGGATCCATTACTACTACATCACACATCACCATGCTGGAAGCAGGTAGACCCACCTAGAATATGGGGTCCTATCCATCTGCTGGTTCTCTTCAAAACTGCTCCCCATTTCTATCATCTCCCAGGGAGGAATCTCCTTACCTTTACTGTCACCACCTGCTCACCCTCCCTCCACAGACCTGAGCTGACATTCTGTACCTTTGGGCAAGGAAACAAGAGGGCTGATAGAAAAGCTGTTTTACGCTTTCAGGTTCTATATACACTTGGCATTTGACCACAGGGAAGTAACTTAACCTAAGCCATGAGGATTCAAGCAGTGTCACAAATTAAAATTTAACCAGTAATTATCTCTTCTACAGCATGCTAGGGAAGTGCACTGAAATTTATACTCTGTTGTACTCTGTTGATAGGAAACTATTTCAAATCTTTAGAATACTCTCCGTGAAGAGTCTTTAAAATAACATGCCATTAATCAATTAATTCTATACCTGGAATTCATCCTAAAAATTTTTTGTTTGTTTGTCTTTTTCCCGGTACCGGGAATCAAACTCAGGACTTTGTGCTTGCCAGGCAGGCGCTGTGCCGCTGAGCTAAATTCCCAGCCCCCATCCTGAAAATTTTCAGAATACGTAAAAACCTTTATGCCCAAAGACGTTTATTGTAGTACTGTTTATACTGGTGAAAAAGTAGAAGAACTCGAGAAAATGTAATAATTAATAAGGGGCTAAGTAAATTCTGAGATAAAAGCTGGAACAGTAATTTGAGATTATGGCAAATGATCCCCCAAAATAGTTGCTGATATTGTAATTTTTCCTATTTAAGTATTCTTCTCTTTGTATAAGCAGTGGAATAGTTTGAATGTTTTAAAAAAGTAAGCTTTATTATGTAATAAATAGTTCAGATTAGATATTCAGTAAAATCACTTGACACAGTTTGGCTTTTTTGGAAGAAGATGTTGAGTCAGAGTTGGGTGTATGTTGATTTGGGGCCAACACCTATGAAAAGAAGAGGAAGGAAGGAAGGAGAACCAAACAGAGATAGAGCTAGGGGTGTGGTTGAAAGCTACAATGCTTGCCTAGCGACCAGGAGGACTTGAGTTCAACCCCAGCACAAAATAAAGTAGAGAAAGAAATGAATCTATGCTATTGATCTGAGAAGTCTGAGCTACCTCACTGGGGAACTGGGAAGCTTTAGAACAAGGCTTGCCAACAAGAACGTCCCACACTGGGTCAAAATGGCCTGACTTTGATCAGTCACAAAACGGACACTGCAAAGAATGACCTTAGATGAGGTGGTATTCTGGGCTGAGTACATTTCTCACAGACAGATGGCAAGTCTTTCCTGGAAAGATCTGGTGGTGCCTTTTCATATCTACTACTTCCCTCCTAAGTCTATACTCTTATATTCCAATTTTATATGCTTATTTATTGAAGAAACATATTATATAGCCTTATACAGCTTTCACAGTGTTTTCATATATACCATGCTTCCCCAGTTCATAGTACTGAGTAGAGAACCAAGCAAAGACTCTGAGGGATTTTTAAAGCATTATACAGTTTTGTCATGACATTTGCTTTTAACCCGCTTCAGTAAGAACGTCTTACCTAACAGTAGTGAAATAGATAATTGTGATGCTCCTTCTCAACAAATCACTCTTCCCCTTCTAGCAAAAATTTGTCCTACAACTTATAATAGTCATCTCCCTCACTGTAACATCCTACCCCAACTTCTTGCTCAGGTCACTCCCTTTTACGTTTTTTGCAATAAAGACTTCAGCTGATTGAAGGTAGAAAATAACCACTGTATTTATGTATGTATGTCCTATGACTAATGATAATGCACTATTCTTCCAAATACACTTTGCATTTCATACATAAGGCCAAAACTACAGGCAACAAAAGAAAAATGTAGACAAGTTGGACTTCACTGAAATTAAAAACTTTTGTTTATAAAAGGACAATAAAATGAACAGTATTAATATAGTTAAAAGGCAACCCTCAGAATAGAAAAATACTTGAAAATCATTTATTTGATAGGGAATTGACACCCAGAATTTGGAAAGAATTCCCATAATTAAACAGCAAATAAACACTTCAATTCAAAAATGGGAAAAATATTTTTTAAAAATTTCTTCAGAGAAGAGATATAGATAGCCAAAATGTACAGAAAGGGATGCTCAGTGTCACTAATCATCAGGAAAACTGCAAACAAAAACTACTACAAAATACCATATCACAGCCATTAGGACGGCTATTATTTTTAAAACCCAGAAAACAACAGATGTTGAAAAAGATGTAGAATAATTGGAATCCTGTATATGCTTCATGGGAAGGAAAAATAGTATAGAAAACATGGTTGTTTCTCAAAAAGGCATAGAATTACCATATGTTTTATGAATTCCATATCTGGGTATATACTCAAAGGAATTAGAAGCTGAGACTTGAAACATATCTGTACATCCACGTTCATAGCAGCATTAACCTGATACATGCTACAACATAGATGAAGCTGGAGGATATGCTAAGTAAAATAAACCAATATAAAAGGAGACATGTTGCATGATTCCATTTGTATCAAATATCTGGAATAGTCAGATTTCTAATCTGAGAGATAAAAAGAAAAATTGTTGCTAGGGTCTAGAGAGGAGAAGAGAGTGGAGAATATTGTTTAATAACTATAAAATTTTAGTTTGGGATGATGAAAAATTTCTAGAAATAGATAGTGGTGATGGTTGCAGAACATCATGAATATACTTAATGTTACTGAACTCAAAACTGATTAAAATGGTAACTTTTATGTTAAATACTTTTTATCACAATAAAAAGTGACCCTCATTGGCTGGGAAAATTTTAATGCTGTTGAAGTGTAACCTCTCCTATAGCATGACCTACACAGCATGAAACCTACAATTAGAAATCAGATAGAAAAATCTAGTCCTTTTTCTCCTGTACACTAGTAATGAGACCTTGAACAACACATGCAAACTTTCTAGGCCATCATTTCCTTATCTCTAAATTTGAGGCAATTGTAACTATTACAATGAACTGTCTATCCAGTAGTATTTCCTCTTCACATAAGAGGATGCCAAATTCTCTTGGAAAATTACTCCTTATTCTTCGCTCTAGGTCTTGTTGGTGGAGTCCACCTAAGATATTGAGGTGAGTATATGATCCAGGCATGGTCAATCAGTATATTCCCTCTTTAATGGTTTAGATCTAAAATGTCCTCCAAAGGCCTCATGTGTTCAAAGGTGGAACTTTATAAGGTGACAGGATCATGGCGGTGCTGTGCTCATCATCTGTGGGTTAATCACTGATGGGTTTAGAGGTAACTGCTGTGGGAGGTGGGGATGTTTGGGAGAGGCAGGCCATTGGAAAAGTAACCTGGGAGGATTTATCTGCTTCCCCGTTCTTCCCTTCTTTCTCTGCTTGCTGACCATCATGATGTGAGCAACTTTTGCTTTGTTATGCCTCTCTCACATGCCATTTCTGCCCTGGAGCTGAACGCAACTTGGGATGTAACCATAAGCTAAATCTCTGCTCCTTTAAATTGTCAGTGTCATACATTTTGTCCCAGTGATAAATAAGGTGTCTAAAACACCCTTTCTCCAGGCAGGATCCAAGGTTCAGGATCCAAGGAAGTTCAGTAGATGAACCAAAAACTTTTAGTGGAACTGCTAGAGAATTTTTTTCTTCGGACAAAAGGCCAGCAACAAGACAGAAGATAATCTTGGAGATGCTCACAGCCTATATGAAGGGAAAGCCCACCGAAGAATAAATAAGACAGAGGAAAAATGTAGCCATGAGATGGAGAACAATCTTGCATCAAGATGTGACCATCTAGTCCCCAGACCCTGAAGTCCACATTTATACTTTTGGTAAGATGAATCAATAAGTTTGATTTTTTATTTATATCTTTGAATTATCTTTTCTAATTCTTGAAATCAGAAGAATCACAACCAATGCATTTACTTTGCTCTGTTATTGGAGGAAATCAGACAATAATCAGACAAAATCCTGCACATTCTACTCTATTGTGTCCATCCCTGAACCACCCAAAGCATGGTAAGTGCCCACCAAATTTTGTTGGATGCATGGATAACGTCAAAAGAGCACAAAACTGGGAATTTTGGGCCTGACCCTTTTTGTGCAAGCACAGGGAATTTTTGTGCCAGCAAAGCTACGTGCTTCTCTGAATGGTGAGTTCCATTCATAGAGCTGGGACCAGCATATAGTCAAACAGACTAAAGTTTTACCAGTCAACACTTCAGGCTAATTAAATTGAACAATTATTGAGTGCTTACTCTCTACAAAGCACTGGTGAAAAGACTAGTGGGGAACACTAACAGACAAATGCAACCAAAACACGTGAAAAGGATTAGAGCTGGGTAAAAGAATTAAACAATAAGAATGGAAGCCTGTCACTCTGCCTGTGAAACTAGGAAAGGCATTTCTAGATGGAAGGGGCATTTGAGTTGGGTCTTGAAAATAAGTTGCTCACATACTAACATTGCCTAGGAAAAGAATGTCCATGAGCAGATATTACACATCCTGTTTGAAGATAGCTAGAGAGCACCTTATGCATAAATTAGCCTTTAGAGGTAAGTGGGAAGATGATTCTTTGATTCTTTTCAATGAGGCATTTATTTCCTTGTTTGTATACTTTACCACTTTTACCCATGGCTCACCTTTCCTCCATGATATTTTGCACTTGTTTTCTTTGTAGACTATAAAACTACGTATGCCTGACATATTTAGGATCAAGTAAAACACACCATTGGCCAACACTGTTTTAAGTGACATCATATTTGCTGTGTAACTCCTTAACAATAGCTACGCCACCTTCTGTTGTAAAATGTGACCATTTCTGGCTGCATTTGTGTTGAAGATTCAGTATCAATCTTGGTTTGATTTTAGTTTTTAGGTTTTTTTTTTTTTTTTTTTGAGACAAGTTCTCACTATGTAGTCCATGCTTGGAAAGGACACGTAGATAAACATATGTACCCCTTGGATGGAGATATGTACTGGGAAAGAACCCAAAATGTAGACAAGGGACAGACCCAAAGGTCCTCCAGCATCAAACTAATGAGTCATTTAAATTCTGGAGTATAATTTCAGTATATTATTTATTCTTACATAATATATTCTAAGTACAATGAGTATGATACTATCTATGGGCTTGTCATTTGTGGCCTTTATTGTGTTGAAGTATATTCTAAGTACTTGAGTATTTAATACTTTTACTTATTTTAATTGAACATTAAAATTATATAGATTTATAGTATACAACAATGTAGTATTTTAATATGTATAAACATTGTAAAATGTCTAAATCAAATTAATAAGTGCATCATCTTATTACTTATTTTGTAATGAGAACACTTAAAATCTACTAGCAATTTTCAAATATACAAAATATTGTTTTACCATGGTGTCTAACAGAACTCTTGAAAGTATTCCTCCTGTACAACTGAAATTTTGTGTCCTTTGGCTATCATCTCCCCAATTTTCTCACCCTCAAGTCTTTTTTTACTCCTTATAATCCTTATTTTACTTATTTTACTCCTTACTCATATGAGTTTTACTTTTTATACAGTTGATATATATGTGACATCATGCAGTATTTACCTTTCTGTGTTTAACTAATTTCACTTTATTATTGCTAGTTCAGTCCATGTGGTCACAGTGGCAGGATTTCTTCATTTTCAAGGCTCACTACTGCAGTATTCATATATATATATATCTTTATCTATTCACCTAGTAATAAATACTTAAGTGATTCTATATCTTGAACATTGTGATTTATGCTGCAGTGACCACAGGAGTGCAGCTATGCTTTCAACACACTGATTCTTTTGGTATAAACCTAGTAGGAGGATTGCTGGATCATAAATAGTTCCACTTATATTTTTTGAGGAATCTTTACATTATTTTCTAGAATGTCTATGATAATTTACATTTCTGCTGTATACAAGAATTCTCTTTTATCCACATCCTTACAACACTTTCTAACTTTAGCCAGTTTTATAATAGTCATTCTGACAGGCATGAAGTGATTGTCTCATTGTGGTTTTGATTTGTACTTAATTTCTCTGACAATTAATAATACTGAGTATTTTTCATATACCCATTGGTGATTTGGAAGTCCTCTTTGAGAAATGTCTATTAAAGTCCTTTGCCCATCTTGTAACTGAGTTGCTTTCTTGCTATAGTGTTGTTAAATTCTTTATGTGTTTTGGATATTAACACTTTATTGGATGTATGGTCTGAAAATGTACAGTATTCTTCTATATCAATGTTGTTTTCTTGGTTTCTTTTCTGGGTATTTCATTATTAGTGCATAGAAACATTAATTTTCATATGTTGATTTTATATATGGTAACTTTACTGAATTCATCTATTAGTTCTAAGAGTTCTTGGTGAAATTTTTAGCATTTTCTCTATCTGATCATTCTGTTTGCAGACAACATCCTTCTTATTTCCTTATACTTCTTATTTCTTTCTCTTGCCTAATTGCTCTGGCTAGAACTTCCACTGCTGTACTGAACAGAAGTGGAAAGAATGAGCATTCTTGCTCTGTTTCTGATCTTAGAAGAAAAGTTTTTAACTTTTGTCCATTAAGTATGATGCTACCTATGGGCTTGCCATATAGAGCCTTTACTGTGGTGAGCTACATTCCTTCTATAAGTAATATGTTGAGTTTTTTATCATAAAAATTTGTAGAATGGCTTTCTTGTATCTCTTAAGATATTATGGTTTTTGTCTTTCAGTGAACGCAGTCTCTCACATTTTTTCATTCGTGTATGTTGAATCATCCTGGAATCCCAGGGATAATTCCAATTTGATTGTGGTAAATGAGCCCTTTAAAGCGCTATTTAATTCAGTTTGCTGGTATTTTGTTAAATGAGGATTTCTGCATGTATATTAGTTCTTCATTCCTGGGATAAAACACCTGACATATGCAACTTAAAGGAGGAGCGTTTTATTTTTGGTTTATGGTTTCAATACATAGTCATCTGGGGCCAAGGCAGAAACACCACGGTGGGAGGGCATGGCAGAGAAAAGCTGCTGAACTCATGACAGCCAGGAAGCAGGCACAGGAGAAGAAGCAGAAAGGGAAGAGCCGGGGATAAGATATAGTCCCCAAAGTCATGCTTCCCTGACCAACACAGACATACCTGCCAGTGTGCTTTACTCATCTCCTAGGCATCTCCCAAGCCAATGAAGTTGACCATCAAAAGTAACCATCACAGCACCTATGTTCATCAGGGCTACTGGTCTGTAACCTTCTTTTCTTATAGTACCTTTGTTTGGCTTTGGTATCTGGATTTCTGGCTTCCTTCTTTTTGCCCCTCCTACCTCCCTAGTTCCTCTTTCCTTTTGAGCAATATCTTCCTACTTCATAATATCTATTGTACATTTTGGTCCTTATTTATTCTTTCAGTTTCTCACACCTATGACACAATGCAATATTTACACATGTGTGTCCAGTTTATTTCATTTAGGGGTGTGGCCTCAAGGTACATCCATTTACCTAGAAATGTTTCAAGTTTGTTCTTCTTTATGGCTGAGTAGTATACCATTGTAAAGAAATATCATATAGTTTTAATCCATTCATCAGTTGATGGGCATTTGGGTTGTGTCCAAGATTTAATTATTACATCTGTGCTGCTGTAAACACGGGTGTGCATATATCGTTGTGGTATGATGTTTTCAATTCTTCTGGGAAGAAACTAAGAATGGGAACAGCTGGACCAAATGGGACCTGTTACCCTAGTTTTTTTTTTTTTTTTTGAGGAATCACCACACTAATTTCCGCAGTGGTTACACCAGTCTACATTCCCACCCACAGTGGAGAATGATTCCTTTTTCCCCACAGCCCCTCCAGGATTTGCTATTGGTGGATTTCTTGATAATAACCGTTCTTTCTGGAGTAAGATGGAGTCTCAGTGTTATTTTAATTTGCTTCTCTCCAACGACCAGTGATACTGAACATTTTTTCATATATTTATTTGTCATTTGTATTTCTTCATCTGAGAAACATGCATTCATCTCAGATGCCCATTTTTGGATTGAGTCTTTAAATTTTGAAGGAAAGGTCTGACTTTTTTCCAATCTTTATGTTCTAGTCTTTTGTCTGAGGGACAACTAGTTAAAATTTTTTCCCACTCTGTGGGTTGACTTTCACTCTATTGGTGATTTCTTTCTGTACAAAAGTTTTTTAATAAGATGAGATCCTTGTTGATTTTTTGTAGTATTTCCCATGTGATTGGGGTTTTGCTCATGAAATATTTGCCTACCTACTCTATCTTCCAGCAGATTTAGCGTTTCTGTTTTAATATTTAGATCTATGACCCATTTTGATTTTAATTTAGTGCAAGCATCTAGTTTTAGTCTCTGGCATGTCGAAAGCCAGTTTTTCCAGCACCATTTATTAAAGAGGTTATCTTTCTTCCAGTGAAAGTGTATGGCACCATGATCAAACATAAGGTTTGAGTGTGTTTTGAGTTGTTTCTGTATCTTCTAATCTGTCCCACTGATCCTCATGTCTGTTTTTTCTTTTTGCCAGTATCATGTTGTTTTTATTGCAGTAGTTTTGGAGTATAACTTCAAGTCAGGGATTTGTGAGGTCCCCTGCCTTGCCTTTGTGGCCTAAAATTGTTTTTGTTATTCTAGGTTTCTTCTGTTTCCAAATGAACTTTAGGAATGTTTCCTCTAGTTCCGTGAGGTATGGTAATATTATTTTGGTTAGGATTGCATTAAGTCTGTATAACAAATTTGGAAGTATGGTCATGTAAGTTCTTCTTAGCCATAAGCAAGGGATATCTTTCGATTTTCTGATATCCTATTCACTCTCCTTTTTCAGAGTACTGTAATTTTCAATGTGTAGATCTTTTACTTCCTTTTTTAGATTGATTCCTAAGTACTTCAGTTTTTTTGATGCTATTGTGAGAGGAGCTGTTTCCCTAATTTCTCTCTCAGTGAGTTTGTTGTTTGTGTACAGGTAGCTATTGATTTTTAAGCGTTGACTTTGTATTCAGCTGAATACTGATATTCTGAATTTTGTTATTAAATTTACAAGTCTTTTGATGGAGTTTTTGGGGTCTTCTATGTACTGTATCATGTCATCTGCAAGTAATGATAATTTAACTTCTTTCTTATGCTTATTTCTTTTATTTCTTTTCCTTGTCTAATTGCTCTGGCTAATGTTTCCAGAACTATATTGAATAGGAGTGGTGATATTTAATATCCTTTTATTGTTCTTGATTTTTGAATGAAACCTTTCAGTTTTTGTCCACTTAGTATGATGTTGGCTGTTGTTTTGTCATAGATGGCTTTTATCAGATTGAGATAAAGACCATCTATTCCAATTTTTTGTAGGATTTTTATCATGAATGTGTGTTACAGCTGGATGTGGCAGTACATGCCTGTAATCCCAGCAGTTGGGAGGCTGAAGCAGGGATATCACTGTGAGTTCAAGGCCAGCCTGGACTACCTTGTGAGTCCAGGCCAGCCTGAACTACCTACTAAGACCATGTTAAAAAAAAAAAAAAAAAGCAATGGGTGTTGGAATTTGTCAAATCCTTCTTCTAATCTGTTGAGATTATCATGTGAATTTGTCTTTGCCTCTGTTCATATGGTGTATTACATTTACTAATTTGCATATGTTGAACCACCACGACCTCCGCATCCTTGGGATGAAATCACTTGGTCATGGTGTATAATCTTCTTGATTATTTGCTGCATTCTGTTTTCCAGTGTCTTACTGAGTTTGCATCTATGTTCATTAGGGAAATTGACTTGTAGTATTCTTTTTTTGCTTAGATATTTGTCTGCTTTTGTATCAGCGTAATACTTGCTTCCAGAAATGATTGTGGGAATATTGCTTCCACTTCAATTTCATTAAAGAGTTTCAGCAATAGCAGCATTATATTTTCTTGTAGAATTCAGCAGTAAATTCATCAGTACTGGGATTTTCTTTGTTGGTGAGTGTTTAATTATATTTTCAATTTCACTGACTGATATCAGTTTATTTAGAATTTTTAAATTTTATTTTAAAGAGAGTAGCAAATGAGAAACAAACAAACAAAGAAATAGAACAGTACCAGCATACCAGTATCACAAACATAAACAAATCAGAGCAAGAACATTCAAAGTGATACAGAGGCTCAAGACAAAATAATATGAATCAGTAGTGGTTGTTACATTACATATCGCTATCCTCAAATACATTGCTCAGATTACCAGATGTAAGAATGAAAGATTGCTCAAACCATTAAAGAGAATAAGAAAATAATTCTTTGGTAAAACAGTAGAGATAATACAGAGTATCACTAGACAAGATGCGGAGTTCACCATTGTAATGCCAGTGCATATTGTTACCTTCAGATCAGTTGCTCAGACCACCAGACACAAGCATGCAAAGTCGATCAGAACATAAAAAATTGTAAGCATTAACTGTTCATTTCAATGCACCATCAGACATCAGCAACACAGTTATCACAGCTATTCATATATGTATTTATGTTTTGCCTTCCTTCTTTTTTCTTCTTTCCCTCATCTCAGTTGTTCCTTCCTTTGAGCAATTTCTTTCCCTTTCCTATCATCTATTGTACGTTTTGAGTTTTACCTAGTCTTTCAGGTTCCTACACCAAAGAGACAATATGATGTTTACCCATCTGGATCTGATTTATTTCACTTATGAGTATGGTCTCTAGTTGCATTCATTTACCTACAAAAGCCTCGAGTTTATCTCTTTTAATAGCTGAGTAATACTCCATTGTATAAAAATTCCACATCTTTTTTATCCATTCCTCAGCATCTGGGTTGTTTCCAAGATTTAGCTATAACAAATTGTGCTGCTGTAAACATGGGTGCACATATATCACTGTGGTATGACATCTTTAATTCTTCTGAGAAAATACCCCAAAGGGGAATAGCTGGGTCAAACGGGACTTCCAATCCTAGTTTTGTGAGGAATTTTCAAATTGATTTCCACAGTGGTTTCACCAATCTACACTCCCACCCACAGTGGAGTAGGGTTCCTTTCTCCCCACAGCCTCTCCAGCATTTGTTATGGGTTGACTCCTTGATGATAGCCATTTAGAATTTAGAATTTTTTATATATTCTTGGTTCAGTTTTGACAATTCATATATATGTAGGAATCTATCCATTTCTTCTGTGTTTTCCATCTTATTAGAGTACAGGTTCTCAAACTAGGTATTGATGATCATCTGGATTTCTACATGATCCATTGTGATTTTACCCTTTTCATACATAATTATATGAATATGAATCTTTTCTTTCTCTTTTTGATAAAGTTGGCTAAGAGCTTATCAATTTTATTCAATCTTTCAAAGAACAAACTTCAATTCATTGATGCTTTGCATCATTTTTTGAGTCAAAATTACATTAAATTCTGCTGTTACTTTTATAATTTCCTCCCTTGTATGAGCTTTGGATTTGATTTGTTCTTTTTGTGGAAGTTTAAGGATTAATATTAGGTTGTTTATTTGAGTTCATTCTATTTTCTTCATGTGAGAATTCCCTGGTATAAATTATCCTCTTATGACTATTTTCTTTGGTTCTGGTGTGCTTTATTGTCATTATCATTTAATTGTGGGTACTGTTTAATTTCATCAGTGACTCATTGATTGTTCAGGAGGGTGCTATTTAATTTCCATGTGCTTATGAAGTTCTTATGGTTTCTTTTGTCATTAATTTCCATTTTCGTTGCACTATGCTCAGATAATATGCATGGGATAATTTCAATTCCTTTGCAGTTACTTAAGCATGTTCTATGATCTAATATGACATCTACTTTGGAGAATGTCTCATACGCAGCTGAGAAGAATGTGTATTCTGATGTTGTAGGGTGGGACACTGTAAACATCTCGTATGCCCATTTGTTCACAGGTTTGGTTTAGTTCTTATATTTCCTTGTTGATTTTTTGTCTACTTGGTATAGCTTATTGCAAAAGTGGGGTATTAAAGTCTCCCATTACAATTGTGATGGTGCTCATTTAATTTTTCATGTCTGTTAATATTTATTTTATGCACTTGGATGTACTGGTATTTGGTGCATTTATATTTACAATTGTTAGCTCTTTTTGGAGCTTTCCTTTAACAAGTATGTAGTGATCTTCTTTGTTTCTTTTGATCAGTGTTGGCTTGAAGTTCACATTGTTTGCAAATAGAATAGCCACCCCTTTTTTTCTGGGTTTCTGTCACGTGGAGTATTGTTTTCCATCCCTTGACTTTCAGTCTATGAATTTCAGTTTGAATTAAATATGTTTTTTGAGTACAGCATATTGTTGGATCTCTCTTCTTGATCCATTCTTCCAGTCTGTTTCTTTTGATTGGTGAATTGAGACCATTTACATTGATGGTTACAACTGATACATATTGGCTTATCATTCTCATATTATTTTCCTGTCTTGGTACCCTATGATTCCCCTCTGTTTAATTGCTTGCCCTGCCTGGTGGCTTCTTTCTATTCATGTTCTTGTAATTTATGTCTTTGTTATCTCTTTCTAAAATATTCTTCAGAGCATTTTGGAGAGATGGTTTGGTGGTGATGAATTTCTTCAGTTGTTCTTTATCATGGAAGCAGCTTATTTCTCCATTGATTTTGAAAGATAGTTTTGCTGGGTAGTTCAGTCTGGTTTGAATATTGTTTTCTTTTAGGGCTTGAAATACCTCTCCTTGATTTGAGGGTTTGTGTTGAGAAGTCTGCTGTGATTCTGATGGACTTCCCTTCATACGTGATTTGTTTCTTTCCTCTAACCACTTTTAATATTCTCTCCTTGTGGTGAAATTCTGGAATCTTGATTATTATATACTTTGGTGTAAGTTCATTTTGGTCATGGCTATTTGGAGTTCTGTATGCCTCACTTATTGTATGTCAATTTCTTTATTTACATTTGGGAAGTTTTCTGCCATTACCTCTATGAAGAGGTTTTTTATGGCATTGTGCTATGTCTGGCTTTCTTGCTGACTGTGATCAATCTTATGTTGTTCTTCCTTGCTTCATCTTGCAGCTGTTGTATTCATTTTTCATGGTCCCTTCCTATTTTTAAGATATCCTTCTTTTCATGGGCACTAACTGCAATCCTGTTTTCTAGATCTGATATTCTATCCTTGCCTTCATTCAATCTGTTGTGCATACTTTCAATGGAATTTTTAATCTCCTACATATGTTTGGATCTGTTTCATGCATTCCATTTCTTTTCTATGTTGGGCATTTATAGTTTCCATCATTTTCCTAAGGTCCTCTATTTTTTATGTGTGTCTACTCTAGATTTGTTGAGCATGTCTTTCACTTTGATCATTATTTGCTTTTGTACCTCAGAGATTATTTTTTCCATTTGTTTTTTTTTTACTTCTCTTTGTATTATTTCAGAGAGTTCCAGTGGTTGGTTTCTGGTTTCCTCTATCTCATTGTACTCTGGACTTACCCTGGGAGGCTGGAGGTGTGGTGTTGCCTTTTTCTTCTGTGTCTTGTCAATTTCTAATTTTTATTTTATTTTGTTTTTTGTGCTGATGTTTGTAGATTTCTTATAATATAGTGCTTTGTCACTACTATCAGTGCTTCCCTAGGAAATGTCTATTCCTCAGAGATGTCTTCTTCTAGGTGTAGGTGGTCCTTTGTCTTTTTGTCTATCCCAAGAACCTACCTTCCCAATTTATTAAGGATGAGAAGTTGCTATCTATTTGGCTCAGTACCCAGTCCTTTGGTCCTGGGCTATGGTGATGGTTATGACCCCAGACAATCACAGTGTTGTCATACAAGTGAGAAAAACTGATTACAACATGTACGACATTCTGGCTAAAGTAGTACAACTAGCAATAACAATAGCATCAAGCACAGCCTTTCAACTGACAAACTGTGGTAACTAGTAATTTGTTATCCTCAACCATAAGAGCAGGCTTTACAGAAAATCAGTCAAACAAACAAAGAAAGAAATAATAAAGTTCTTCTGATGTCCACAGTTCTGTGGACATGTCCAAGTCAGATTGCAGAAATGTGCTGCATAACTGCACCAAATTTACAGTCAGATTTGTGCTGGATATGGTGCTAATATCAACCCCTGGATGTGGGATCTGGAACTGCTCTTTAGCTGAAAACATTCTGAATGTCCACTTCTCCTTACCATGATTGCATCTGTGTTGCTCTTCCAGGTGCTGTGGTCCCCTCAGGTAGGGAAAGCCCAGGTTTGCTCCCAGACCTGTGAACAGCTGGCTCCTCCTGGCTCTTGTACAGCTTTCTCTGTTTCACACCACTAATTCCTTTTACACACTGGCCATAGGGTGGGGGAGTGCCCTTGTCCCAACATAGGTCAAGGCTGCTTGTCTGCTTGATGGCTCAAGGCTACTCTGCTGGTCACAGACTAGGGGCTCACTTCCAGTCTTTGGTATTTAGGGCTAAGTCTGGGTTTTTGTGGATACTGGAGTGGAGTTTGGGTAGATCCACCTTCTAACTCTCAGCAGAATCCCCTGCTCCATGTGCTTCCCAACTGCCAGCAATCTACTGTGACTAGATGCCCCTCCATCACTCCAAGACATTTGCAGTGAAGTGGCCCAGGACTGTTCTGCTGCTGGGGTTTGCCCTGAACCCTTTGAAGTGGCAGCTTCACCCACCCACTTCTCTTTCATGTGTCTGTGCACAGCACTGGTTCACCTCACTCACCAAGCACTGGCTATGCAGGGCCCCTTGAGAAACAATGACTTGTATTTTTGCTGCTGCTTCCAATTTTTCTCTGTCTCCCCACAACCCACCCACCACCAGGCTGACTGCCACGCTGCTGGGACTCCTTAAGATATTTTTTCCACCTCCTTTTAAAATTTCTTCTTTGACATATTGGTTTTTTAGGAACATATTTAACTACCAAAAGTTTCCTGAATTTCCTCCTATTACTGATTTCTAGTTTCATGACATTGTGGTTAGAAAAGTACTTTATCTGATTTCAATCTTAAGTTTAAAATTTGTTTTAATACCTAATATAATTTATCTTAGAGAATGTTCCATGTATAGTTGTGAAGAATGTATGCTCCATTCCTGTTGGATGCAATGCTCTATATATGTCTACTAGGTGTATTTGTGTTGCCTTATTCACTTTCTGTCTAGATGAGTTATCCATTGTTGAAAATGGGTATTGAAGTCTCCTATTACTGTATTGCTGTCTATTTCTTCAGGTCTATTACTATTTGTGTTATATGTTTAGGTGCTTTGATGTTGGGTGCACATATTTTTATAATTGTTAAATATTCTTGATGAATTGATCCCATTATCATAATATAATGACCTTCTCTCTCTTTTTTACAGCTTTGGCTTACTGTCTATTTTTGTCTGATATAGGTATAGCTATCTCTGCTCTCATTTGGTTTCCATTTTTATGAGTTACTTCTTCCATTCTTTCACTTTTGATCTATGTGTTTCACCCTTAATCATGAAATGAATCTCTGGTAGGCAGCATATTGTTTAGTCTTGTTTTCTCACCCATTCATCCACTCAATGTCTTGTGACTAGATAATTTAATCCATTTGCATTTAAGATAATTATAGATAAGTAAAACTTACTATTGTCACTTTAATATATTGTTTTCTGATTATTGTATAGATCCTTTTATCCTTCCTATCTTGCTACATTCTTTTTCTCCTTTATTATGCTTTGATTCCTTACTATGTATCTTTTGTGTATTTACTATATGTTTTTGCCTTGTGGTTGCCATGAGTCTTATATAAAATATTACAGATTATTTTAAGTTGATTACCCCTTTGTTTTGCTGGTCCCCAAAAAATACTATACTTTTACTTCACAACACCCATTCTATTTTTGGTGTAACAATTTACATGTTTTGTATTGCATATTCATTAACATTATTGTAGTTTTGTCATTACTGTAGCTTTAACATTATTATAGTTTTGTCTTTTACCTTATGCTTAAATATATACATGATTTCAACTTTAGGGTGAGTTTTATACTTTGACATGTTTTCATCTTACTCATTATTTTCCTTTTCTCTCTGCCTGAGAAACTCTCACTAGCCTTTCTTATAAGACAGATCTTATGGCAATGAACTTCCTCAGCATTCATTTGTCTGGGAAAGCCTTCATTTCTGAAAGATGTCTTAGTGTGTACATTATTCTTAGTTGGCAGCTTTATTCCTTCAGCATTTTTAATATATCATCCTACTTGCTCCTGTTCTGGGGGGTTCCTGCTGAGAAATCTACTGCTAGCTTTTTTGAAGTGCCCTTATACATGGTCTGCTTATTTTCCCAGTGCTTTCAGGATCCTCTTTGTCATTGGGCTTTGACAGTTTAATTATAATATATCTTGGTGTATTCTTGTTTATATTTAATCAGATTGACATCCTTTGACCTTCTTTACCTGGATTTTTATACCTTTTCTTAAATTTGGAAAGTTTCTTGCTATTTTTTAAAAATAAGCTTTCTACCCCTTTGTCCATTTTTGCTTCTTAAATTCCCATAGTTCAACTATTTGCACTTTTAATGGTTATTCCAGAAATCTCAAACCAGGTGTAGTGGAGCATGCCTATAATCCCAGCGCTCAGGAGGCTGAGGTAGGATGATTGCCTTGAGTTCAAGGTCAGCATGGACTACATAGCAAGAGCATGTCTCAAAAAAGAACAAGGGAGAAAGAAAGAAAGAAAGACAAAAAAGAAAGAAAGAAAGAAAGAAAGAAAGAAAGAAAGAAAGAAGAAAAAGAAAGAGGAAAGCAATCTTATAAGGCCTTTTCATTATTTGTACTCTTTTGTATTTTTAAACAATCTGTCTTTGAGTTTATAATTTTTTGTTTTGTTTTTTTGAGACAGGGTCTCACTATGTATTCTAGGCTGACTTTGAACTCCCTAAGTAGTTAAGGTTGGCCTTGAACTCACAGCAATCTTCCTGACTCACTTGACTTCTGGGATTGTAGGTATACACCATCAGAGTTCACAATTCTTTCTTTTGCTTGATTATTTCTATTATTAATAGTTTCTATGCATGTTTCATTTAATTCATTTTTTGGCTCCAAAATTTCCTTCTTTTTCTATAATTTCCATCTCTGTTAAACTGCTCATTTTGGACATTTATCATTTTGTTGACTTCAGCAGACTGTTTTTCTATAATTTCTTAAAGTCCACTCAACTTTTTAAAAGTATCACTTTAAATTTTCAGGCAATTTGCATAGCTTCATTTCTTCAAGGTGAGTTACTAGTTATTTATTTTGTGTCTTTGGTGTTGATGTGCTTCGCTGATGATTCTTGCTATTTGTGGTAATATGTTAGTGTCTACTTCTTTGAAAAAATAGGAACTTACTTCATTCTTTGCAGACTGACTTTGCTTGGGGAAGCCTTTATTTGTTAGTATGTCCAGAGGCTCTGGGTAGGCCATGTGACATAGTCCACAATCAAGCTTGCTGCTGGAGTCTTTAGCTGAAATGACCTGGCAGTTGGCTCAGCAGGTGGTGGGCATGGTTTCTACATCTGTAGTGTTGGGGATGGATCCAGTGGCCAGTGGGGTGGTCCTGTTGACTAGACTTTGCAGATATGAGCCTAGAGCCTAGATCTGTGAGAGCAGGCCTGGATTCTACATCCACAGAGGCTAACTTGAAAACTGGGTACACAGTGGCTGATCTGGCACAAGGGTATGTCTGAATTTTGAGTTGGTGAGGGTAGGCATAGCTCCAGGGATCTAGACTGGAACATGGTTTACAGTGATAGTCTTGGCTCCTCAGTCAGTGAGGGCAATCCTGGAACATAGGTCTACTGATGTGAGTCTGTGTTCTGGCTCTATTTGAATAAGCCTGAGTTCTAAGTTCTCTGGATCCTGGGTTTAGCCTAGTGATAGGGAAGGCATAAAACCTAAGTCTGCAGGGACTATTTTGTATCTTGAGATTGTGTATTCAAGCCTGATAGCTGGAGTAATGGGGGTTGGCCTAGAACAGTAGTGGTGAACCTAAGGCACTTGTGATATTTGCTTTTTTTTTTTAAATGTATGAGTTGTTTTTTCTAAACTAAAACTCAATATTCAGATTTAATTACAGTGTTGGGACTTTGTGATAAATAAGTGTGTTTTGGGTTGCAGTTTGGTACTCATTTCTAAAAGGTTTGCATCACTGGCCTAGAGTCTGGGATTTTGAGGGACTGACCCTGAGGTTGGGTATATAGGTGCTGACCTGTAGGTTAGGTTTCAATGATTAGTTTAAATTTGGGAGCAATGGAGCTGGTCTGGAATCTAGGTCTAAATGGGGAGTTCTAGAGCCAAGGTGTGTGGAGGCCAACCCAACACTGGCATATAGTTAGATGGACCTAAATCTCAGATCTGCTGGAGTAGACCTGGACCCTCAGTTTACTGTTGTGTGAGGCTACAGAGGCCAGCCTAGAACATGGACCCACAGAGGTCAGCCTGGCACTGGGAAAACCTTGCACCTATATATATATAGTGTTGGCTTGTATTTGGGGCCAAAAGTGCTGCCCTGCCAGTGGGGTGGGTCTAGAGCCTGGAGTTAGGCGTGCTGGTCTAGAAACTGGGTGAGGCTTGGAAACTGGGGTTACAAAGGCTGGATTAGTGTCAGTGGGCCTGGAGACTATCTCTGCAGCGGCTGGCCTCAAGGCTGGATGCTAGTCTGATGATTAGGGATGAGGGGAATCAGCTGGTACTAGAGTAGACCTGAAGCATGAGGGCAAGGGAACAACCTCGTAATATTAGGGAGATCTAGAGCCTGGAGCCACTGAAGCTGGTCTGGTCTTAGGGTGGGCATGCAGACAGTCTGTGAGATGGTCTATCACTGAAGTGGGCTCAAAACTCAGAATTGCTGGGGTCAGACAGATGTTGGGACTGGTCTGAAGCCAGGGACCACTCTAGTCAGTCTGGAAATGAGATAAAGCTGGAGGCTCAGGGTGTAGGTGCTGATATGGGAGCCTGCCCAGTGCTGGGTTTTATGGGGATGGGTCCAGTGCTGGGATCAAAGGAAAACTTTTGGTGCTCATGTCTCTTTTCACAAGCAGAAGCTATCTGTCTCCATACTATTCTGTCTAGGATTGGGAAAGATGTAAGATTGTCCATCCTACACTCACCAATGTTTCTTTTCCTCCTTTTTCTTTTTTTTTTTGTTTGTTTGTTTTGTTTTTTTTCCGGTACCAGGAACCGAACTCACGACCTTGCGCTTGCCAGGCAGGCGCTTTGCTGCTGAGCTAAATCCCCAGCCCCTTCCTTTTTCTTTTCTTTCTTTCTTTCTCTCTCTCTCTCTCTCTCTCTCTCTCTCTCTCTCTCTCTCTCTCTGTCTCTTTCCCCTCCACCTCCCTCTTTCTCTTTACAAGACTGTGTAGTCCAGGCTAATCTTGAACTTGCAATCCTTGTGTCTCAGCCTCCTAAGTGATGGGATTACTGGTGTGCACCACCCCACTTAGATTAATGTTTGTATTCTTATTTCTGTGCTATAATCAGGTGCTACAATCTCTTATCTGGTTTCCTTAGTTTTGTGAATGCATTTTCATATATGGACAGCTAAAATTCATATTTCTGGAGGTGAATGAACATAGGAAAGTCATATTTCTTTTTTTTTTTTTTTTTTTTTTTGAGACAGAGTCTTGTTATGTAGTTCAGGCTGACCTTGAGTTTACTATGTAGCCCAGGCTAGTCTCAAATTTATGGCAATCCTCCTGCCTCAACCTCTCAAGTACTGGGATTACAAAGGTGTGCCACCTCACCCAATAAGAAAGACATATTGCTAATGAAGACATTTAGTACTTCTCAAATACAAAAGTTCACAAACATAAGTAGAATACAAATGTACTTAAATATCTATCTATCTATCTATCTATGTATCTATCTATGTATCTATCTATTTATCTATCATGGGACAGATCTGGGTAGACAGAACCATATAGTTGAAATGGCTAATATAATCTAAATGATATACAGATTTAATAAAATCCCATTCAAAATACCAACAGCATTCCTTCCTTTTTTTTTTTAAACAAAGTATGCAATTTATTAAGAAAGTAATGGACCGAATGGATAGAAGCCTGTCTCGGCTAACAGTGACACAGGATTCCCAGATTCAGAGACAAGAGGAAGGGGCTTACATGCTACACTAGACAAAGGTATGTATGTGGGCTTTGCCAAGAACTCTTAACACATCAGAGGTCAATCAAAGTCTGAAAGTAAAGGCAACAGAGTGGGAGATGGTGTTGAAGGCTACCAAAGAAATCAGAAAACTATATTATCTCAGCTACTATCCAGTTAAGCCTGAAGGCAGTTCTGAATTTTTCAATTATGGGAGCTAAAAATTCTTCTGTCTTTTTTTCCTGTTAAGCCAGCCTGAGTGGTTTTCTATCGCTTGAAATAAAAAGAATTCTAAATGATACTCAAGAGAAAAATCAATCTGAGATGAATATACACTTCTCTAATGAAGAGATACTAATGGTGAATAAATGCATGAAAAAATGTTCAACATCATTAGTCATTCAAGAAATGCAAATTAAAACAACACTGAGATTCCATCTCAACCCAGAAAGAATGGCTATCATCAAGGAGTCAACCCATAACAAATGCTGGAGAGGCTGTGGGGAGAAAGGAACCCTACTCCACTGTGGGTGGGAGTGTAGATTGGTGAAACCACTGTGGAAATCAATTTGAAAATTCCTCACAAAACTAGGATTGGAAGTCCCGTTTGACCCAGCTATTCCCCTTTGGGGTATTTTCTCAGAAGAATTAAAGATGTCATACCACAGTGATATATGTGCACCCATGTTTACAGCAGCACAATTTGTTATAGCTAAATCTTGGAAACAACCCAGATGCTGAGGAATGGATAAAAAAGATGTGGAATTTTTATACAATGGAGTATTACTCAGCTATTAAAAGAGATAAACTCGAGGCTATTGTAGGTAAATGAATGCAACTAGAGACCATACTCATAAGTGAAATAAATCAGATCCAGATGGGTAAACATCATATTGTCTCTTTGGTGTAGGAACCTGAAAGACTAGGTAAAACTCAAAACGTACAATAGATGATAGGAAAGGGAAAGAAATTGCTCAAAGGAAGGAACAACTGAGATGAGGGAAAGAAGAAAAAAGAAGGAAGGCAAAACATAAATACATATATGAATAGCTGTGATAACTGTGTTGCTGATGTCTGATGGTGCATTGAAATGAACAGTTAATGCTTACAATCTTTTATGTTCTGATCGACTTTGCATGCTTGTGTCTGGTGGTCTGAGCAACTGATCTGAAGGTAACAATATGCACTGGCATTACAATGGTGAACTCCGCATCTTGTCTAGTGATACTCTGTATTATCTCTACTGTTTTACCAAAGAATTATTTTCTTATTCTCTTTAATGGTTTGAGCAATCTTTCATTCTTACATCTGGTAATCTGAGCAATGTATTTGAGGATAGCGATATGTAATGTAACAACCACTACTGATTCATATTATTTTGTCTTGAGCCTCTGTATCACTTTGAATGTTCTTGCTCTGATTTGTTTATGTTTGTGATACTGGTATGCTGGTACTGTTCTATTTCTTTGTTTGTTTCTCATTTGCTACTCTCTTTAAAATAAAAAAATTTTTGAAAAAGAGAAAAATCAGCTTGAAAGCCATCCATCAGAATTGAGAGAGTATTAGGGAGAGTCTCAATGGCGAGAGTTTATAAAGGACAAAGTTTCAATCTTATATGTAAGAGAAGTTGCTATGGTTTTAGGTATCCCCTGAAAGTTCATGTACTGGAACTTTAATTCCCACAGTATTGGAAAGTGGGGCCTAATAGGAGTATTTAAGATTGTTCTCATGGCAACAGGTTAGCTATCATGGGAATAGCTTTATTATAAAGTGTTCTCCTCCTCCCCTTCCTCCTCCTTTTTCTTTCTCCCTCCCCCTCTCCCTATCTCTATCTCTGTCTCTCTCACTGAAATACAATACCTGACATCCACAATTTAAAGAAGGAGAGTTTTATTTCGGTCCACTATTATAGTCCTCATTGGTTGACTCCAAGGCAGAATAGCATGGCAGAGGGGCAGTGGAGGGAAAGCTTCTCATGTTGTGGTGGCCACGAAGCAGAGAGCACAGGGAGGAGACAGAAAGTGAGCCGTATCCTTCCAGATCATGCCCCTTTGATCCACTTCTTCCAAACAGGTCCCACCTCCTAACAGCAAATCAGCTATCGCAAGCAACTTTATAATTCAATCATCTTCCAAAATCTCTGCCTATAAGTGCATGAGGACTTTGCGGGGGACATTCTTTATCTAAACTCTTCTCATCTGGTGTGCCCTCTGCCATGTTAAGGCGCAGCAAGACAGCCCTTACCAGATGCCAAGAAAATACTTATGCCATGCTCTTGGGTTTTTCAGCCTCTAGAACCATGAGCCACATAAATTTCTAGTCTTTGTATTTTCTTATAGCAACAAAAGACTTAAGGATATTTTAGCTTTCCTGTTACTAAGATAAAATACCCAATATTTACAATTTAAAGAAGTGAGGTTTAATTTGGCTCACAGTTTCAGAGGATTTAGCTTATGATTGGCTGGCTCCACAGCAGAAACATCAACACAGAAGAGCATGGTAGAGCAAGGATTCTTAGTTCACAGCAGTGCAGAAGCCAAGAAGGGGAATAGCAACAGAAAGGAAGGAGCTAGTGAGCACATACAGCACCCAAGATCCCTGATGCATGCAGACATACCTGGAAGTGTGCTTTACCAATCCCTATGGGTTCCCCAGTCAATCATGTTGACACAATTAAGCTTCACCACCACAGAGGCATTATCCATGCTATCATATAAATTACTACCTCCTTCTCAAGAGAATTTTTGCAGTATAATATCTGCAGCTCATAGTATGGGGTCAGATGTTAAACAAATAGGCTTTGAAGTCTAAATTACCCAGGTACTTAAGAACTGTGCACCCTTTTGCAAGTTACTTGTAAGTTTTCTAACTTCAATTTTTTAATGAAATGCTGATAGGACCATAGGACTTAGGACCCGAGTTCCTATAGGGATTAAATGGCACATAGTGTGCTAGGTATATGAAAAGAACTCACCATTCAATTATCATTATTGATGGTTTTTCTCTTTTCCAACTTTTTTGGAGCTAACACTGGGGGAAATATTGGAGGTGAAACTACAAACTTCTAACAAGATCTGTTTCAAATCTATCTTTATTCTTTTCTATTTTAATAGGAAAGATGCTCTTTCTGACCCTTAATGAAAGGTAATATTTCTGCTATTCAAGGTTTATCTTTCCTCTTCCTTTTCTTTTTCTTTCTTTGTTTTTTTAAAATAGCAGTAATGGGGATTGAGACCAGGGATTCACACATTAGGTAATTACTCTAACAACAAACAACAATCACAGCCTTTTTCCTTTACTTTAGAGACAAGGTCTTGGCTTCGTAGTAGGTGGCATGGTGAGCAGCAGAGATTTGGAGCTAGACACAGGAATACAGCAATGTGAGAAAGATAAGCAGCTGGGATCCAAGAAGGATCTGAAGTAAGAATTGAAGCCCATGGGGAGAGTGAAGAGAGAGACTTCAACTAAGAAGGAGGAGGTAGCAGGTAGCACTGTTTCCCTGAGCCCAGACTCACTGCATGGGAGTGGAAGCTCAAACCTGCAGATGCATGGTGACTACTGGCAACCTGAGAAGCCTCCATAGAGAAATGCACCAGTAGAATGGAGCAGATGAGGTGAGTTATTTGGGTTCAGACATCCTCCAGGAGAGAACAATTGGCTGGTAGCCATTTTGAAGAGGGACCAACTGAGGTCACACCTCAGTACAGCTGAAGATCAGCTGCATCTAGCAGTTCTCAGTGTCAGGGAGAGGCTGCTGAGTTCAAGTTGGCAGGAGGTCAGGGAACTGAGTTCAAACCAGCAAGAGACACAGTCTCATAGCCAAAAACCAGGCTGACCTTCAGTGGAACAAAAGGTATAACCAGGCTGGGACCATCCACTACCCAGCCAGAAATCTATAGCTGGCTTTCTGGGATTAATCAGTATGGATCTGGACTCTGTTTGTCCACAATGTCTATCGGTGACAGTAGAGGCATGCCTTGAAGTGCACATTTAAAAATTTTTTTTCTTTTCTTGGTTTTGTTTATGTTTTATTTTGTCTTTTCTTGATTGTTCTAGTTTTTATATGAGTGTAAACATGGTTCCTACTTGCTTTGTTGTTGTCGATCTGTCCTGTTCTTGTTTCTATTGCTTCCTTCTCTCCCCTCAACCTGCCATCTTATTCCTCAGCTTTCCATAGTTTGCATAATTGCCTTTGTCCTCCATTAAGTTCCACTTGCTATCACTTAGCTGAAAATTTGACTCCAAGCTTCCTGGAAAGCAAGGCAAAACTGAAGGAAAATTAAATTTCACACTTTTTAATACCTGTTGTAAAGCTAATGCTTTGCTCTAAACCAAATTTCCCAGAATAAGATTTCTATAGGAAGCAGTAAGCAATGTAATGGGCAATGTCCCTCACCACACATATCCTATAATTTCATTTGGCAAGCAAGTATGCAGTACTTAACTATGAGCCAGGCACTGTGCTCACCACTGGAAATTAAATAGTGAATATTATTATTTCTTATCTAATCTCACAAGTAAGATTTGGATAATATGAAATGTAACTCTCTGAAGACAATTTGGTGAAAGGAGGGCTTGTTTCTTAAGCTATCCCTGCCTAGTAGTACAATCAGGGTCAAAATAAGTTGCAAATGTTGTTACTCCTCCCTTCTCTGTCTCCAGAGTATGGTTTCAGGACTTCTGAGCTTTCTTTTTAAACTGAAGCTCACCATCACTACCATGTAGTATGTATCTGGAAAATACTCACAGAACTCCTGAAGAGTTGTTCCACATATGCTGACAAGGAGCACTTTCCTCTAGACATGGAATCTGTCATTTTCCCAACCTTACCTGCTCTGGCTTTCTATAGAGATCTACTGCCAACACATCTCCCACACCTTGGCAGGACAAGCCATTACTATTGCTCATACAGACCAAACAGGATGCTCACTGTTCAGCTACAAGTCTAGGCTGGGAAGATTCACTTGAGAATAAGGTAACCAATGAAAAGATGTGGGGCTGTGGAAATGTTTGATATGCCTTACCATCTCAGTGGCATGGGACACAACGCTGCAGTTCCATTCTTATTTACAATATCACACCAAGTCAGCAAGTTCCCCAAAACTTATATAATACAGACTACTTGTTTACATACTCATTGTGCATGTGCAGGCTGACTACACAACATATGCTGACTCACTAGTGAAAAGCCTGAGCTCAGTTATCTTTGGTATCTTGATCATACACTCACCATGCCTGCCAAGTCTGTGCCAATGTTGCCTCATCTATTAGCACAAGGGTGGACTAAAGCTGCTGCCTTTTCTACTATTGTAGAGAGGTTTTGGCACCCAGATGTCTGTATTCCATTGCCCTTGATGGTGCTGTGATGTGATAAAAATTACCAAGACTGCTGAAGCTGCTCCAATACCAGGACCTTTCCGCACTGAACTATACCATGTTTTTATTGAATTATTAGGAAAAATTCTCAACCATTCCAGTTATATCTCATTACACAGGTTCCAAAACCATATTGTCTGATGTACCCACTGCTTTATGGACACTATATTAAATCAAAGTCTTAATCTGTTTGTGCTGCCTTAACTAAATATCATCAGCTGGGTGGCATAAACAATAGAAATGTATTTACCTATAGTGCTGTAAGATGGAAGTCTGCAGTTATGGTCGTCAGCCTCTGGGAAGGCTTCTCTCTCTGGTTTACAGATGCTCACTTTTACCGATATACTTACAATGGTCTTTTCTCAGTGTATGGTCATGGCAAGATATCTTTCTTCCTCTTATAAAATCATCAATCCTATTGGATTAGTACCCCATGCTAAGATTTTTTGTTGTTGTTGTTGTTTTCTGGTACCAGGAATCGAACTCACGACCTTGCACTTGCCAGGCAGGTGCTGTGCTGCTGAGCTAAATCCCCAGCCCTACCCTATGCTTATGACCTCATTTAATTTTAATTATCTAATACAGGTACACTGGAGGTTAGAGTTTTACTATGTCAGTGGGGATGAGGGCAGCTGAATCCACAGCAAACAGGATTCAGTTTTTAATCATATCAGGACATACAATAAGACTAAAAATTGCATCCATGGGCTGGCACATGGAGAAAAGCAGAGGCAAAATGCGATGTTCCAAAAGGACCCCTCTTCCCCCACTGGAGTATATTTAGAACCTTCCAGTTCATGAAGAAGTTTAGATTCAGGTGTGAAGCTCACATTCCATTAAGTATGTATCTTAGTTATTTTTCTTTCATTGCTGGAACAAAATACAAACATCCAAAATTAATGAAGGAAAGGTTTATTTAGCTCACAGTTTGTGAAGATTTCAGTCCATAATCAGCTGGCTCCAGGGCAGGGTGGTAGAAGACAGCAAAAGCAACGAGAGCAAAAGAGGGGGGCAAGTGTCCTTTCCTCCCTTCTATTGTAAGCAGGCTACTATTTACATTGGGTGCAGAACTCACACCATCTCCCTGTCTTCCTCTTGCATAGGATGAGGATGTTTACAAAGTAAGGACCCTGGCTCCCTACTGAGTCACTTAAACTTCTGAACTTCTCAAATTGATACAATGTATCAACCATTACAACCCTCCCCTTGTCAACTTGTCAACCAGACACTTTTCTTTAAATTGGTCTCCAGATACAAAGACATGCATATTTTTAACATTTCACAACTTGAACATTATAACACAGGTTTAACAATACTTAACCAGTATTAATTCTATCAACATTATTTTACATTAGAACCATAACATTCCCTCTCTGGTCTCCCAAAGACTAATGCACATCCCTTTATGCAAAAGGCATTTAGTCCATCTCTAAGAGTTGCCAAAGTCCTAACAGTTTCAGTATTGCTGAAAAGTCCAAGTCCCAAGTCTTCTCTGATATTTAAGGCAAACTCTTAGCTGCAACTCCCTGCTACAAATGAAAATAAAATTAAACATTTCCAACATTCAATGGCACAAGATAAACATTTCCATTCCAAAAGTTATAAACAGTGGAATGCAAAGGATTGGGACCAAAGCAAGTCCAAAATCCAGCAGGGCAAACATTAAGTCCTATAGTTCCATGTCCAGCATCAGAAGCAATCTATGGCACACTGTGAGCTCCAAAGGGCTCAAATGACTCCATCCCTATGGCACTTCTGGTGGTTTCAGCCCCCACAACTTCTCTATTAGGCCAGCTTTGCTCCCTCCTTGCAGCTTTCCTAGATGGTTCACATTCCTGGCTTTTCCAAACTTTTGGGGTCTCCACTGCACTTTAGGCTTCTCACTCATAGCTTCACACATTGCCCTCCCAGGGGCACACTGCCTGGTCTCCCAGGCTTTCTGAAATCAAAGTGCAAGCTTTTTAACCTCATAACTCTTGCATTATGCATGCATCTAAAACCTGCACCATGTGGATGATGCCAAGGTCTGCTGTCAGCTGGAGCAGTAGCCAGGCTTTCTTCTTTCTTGGCTGTAGAAGTTGAGTGCCTGGATTGCTGGGCACTCAGAATCCAATTCTGAGGAACAAATTTTCTATGCTGCTACCATTGTGGAACCTGGTGTGGTCACTGCCATTCTGGAACATGGCACTCTGCGGCTTTCTCCTCAAAGCAAATCTTTCACTTTTGCAGTTTTGAGGCTACAATGGCTGGGGACTTGCTGCTTCTTGTGTGCCCTCTTGCCATCTTTTATATTCTCTGGTTCTTTCTCAGCAATTGAGATTGCCTCAGCTCTGTATTTGCAATCCACAGCTTTACTGGGGCTTCCTACCTGGACAAACAGCGTTTTAAATCATCCTACTGGGCTCTTTATTCTTGATCCTCAACATAGATGTGGCTAAAATCCCCCAACAATAGCCATGTTGCCGCCTCAACATTCAACTGCCTTGAAATTTCTTCCACCAGATTAGTTAGTCCACCACCCTTAATCTTAGTGTCAGGCAAAGCTTCTGGACATGAGCAAAATGCAGACAAACTTTCTGCCAAACCACAACATACTTCGTCTGGAGTCCAACAGCCAATGCAGTCCTTCCCAAAAGAAACCTCCCAAGCCTGGACTTTACTGGCAGGATTTCTATCAGCCTTCTGGTCTTCTGAGCTCTGACCAGACTCTTCCATACAGAACAGTCTAAAGTGTTCTCCAAACATTTCCAAACTCTTCCCACAAGCCATTCCCAAAGGCTCTTGAACCACTTGGTCAGGTATAGTCACAGCAATGACCCCACTTCTCAGTACCAAACTGTCTTAGTTACTTTTCTCTCCTTGCTGGGACAAAGTACCCAACACCCAAAATTAAGGAAAGAAAGGTTTCTTTAGCTCACAGTTTGTGGAGGTTTCAGTCCATAATCAGCTGGCTCCAAGGTAGGGTGGCCTGGCAGAGGGGCAACAGTTCAAGGTGGCAGAAGACAGCAAAAGCAACAAGAGCAAAAGAGGGTTGGAGAGCAAGCCTCTTTTCCTCCCTTATATTGCAAGCAGACTACCACCTCCTGAGGGGTGGGCGCAGCACTCAAACCCTCTCTCTGTCTTCCATTTACACAGCATGAGGATGTTTACAAAGTAAGGACCCTCCTCCCTGCTGATTTAGTTAAACTTCTAAACTTCTCAGATTGACACAGTGTGTCAACCATTACAGTATGTCATCTTCTGTTCCAGTTTCATCCAAAGATATCACTGAGAATGATTAAAGAAATGGTTCGAAGTTATATACTCTTCTCACAACTTGGCCTTTACCTTGCAATGATTACATAGGGTTCTAGATTGCATCGTGTTGCAAAATTCTGGGAATACGAGTTTGGGATGACTATATTCAACAGAAACCAGACCAACAACTGGTAAGACTAGGTTCTTGGTTACCCTCTTGGTTTTTTTCCACAAGAAATATGTACTGTGGATGTAAGTAAAAATATCAGAGAACTTAGTGTCATATGATTACAATGATTTACACCTGAGAATTTTAACCATCTTCAACATCCACAGTAAATGTAAACTAAATATAAAGACTGTGAGCCAAGCTTTGCAAATGATAACCACTTAATAGGTGTCTCTGCTCTTGGTTTCAATAACCCAGCTTCCTGTACTTAAAGTTTTCTACACATAAAACCAGAACAAAACTACTTCCCTCCACCGTCCCGTTCTATTCTTAACCTTGTGTTTCCTCCCTGCCGTTGCTTGGTAAACCTGTCTCACCGACTTTACAGGACCTACTCAGCCCTGTCCACCCAGAAAAGACCAGGGATCTCCGGCCTGCAGACTGGCCGGAGACTAGGGGCAGGGCGGGGCGGAGCGGGAGGGGGCCTACAATCTCCCCGGGGGGATAGTAAAAAATCTGCCTGCGCACTGCCCTATGGGAGTTGTAGTTCTCACAGTTTCCAGCCTGCGGACAGACAGTCACCACCGGACTCCTTTCCCGTGCTCCTCTGCGCGGTTCCACTTGGACCCGTTCTGAGGGTAAGGAGGTGGTTCTGGGTTTATAAGAAAGTAGATTAGGGGATTCTGTTCCAGAGGTTTCGGTACCGAGAAATTTAGGGCTGATTCCTGCCCCTTCTAGAGTGCTGGGGGCCAAATTTGAAATCCAAGCTTAAGGTTCCCTAGAGGGCAAAAGATGAACTGAGCTTCCCCAGGCCCAGTCTACAGCGGGAGCGACCAGCTCTGCCCCGGTGAAAACTCCCGGGGAGGCTTTGTACTTCCACCTCAGCTTCTTCCCCTGCGCGCCCTCTCCGGGTCTCTCTCAGGGCTGGGAGTTGCTGCGGTGTTGGCTGTGCTTTCCCTCCAGTTTCCACGAGCTTGGGAGCGGCCGCTGAGCCCCGGCGCGAACGGAGGACTTGCGTTCCCCTACTGACCGCAACCCGGAGGGCGGCGAGGAGCTACCACCATGATCACCGGGGTCTTCGGCATGCGCGTGTGGGCCCCGGTGGGCGCCCTGACCTCGCTGGCGTACTTCTTCCACCGGCAGCGGATAGCATTGGCCGAGCGGCGGCCAGCCGACGGCCAGCGTCCTATTGATCGCAGCCTGCTGGAGCTGAAAATGGTACAGGTCGTGTTTCGACACGGGGCGCGGAGTCCTCTCAAGGCGCTCCCGCTGGAGGAGCAGGTGAGGGGTGGGCCGGGGCCAGGCTGGTGGAGCGGCGGGGAGGGCAAGCGCCTCGTGGAAAGGGGTTGGCTGGGGTCCTTGCCCTCTGTTCTTTACCTCCTTCGGCGGCCAGTGCGTGGACCCTCCGGGATAGGACAGCCCAAACTTTGTTTCATCCCATAGCTGGCCTTCTTAAGGTGCAAAGGAATCACCTGGGGATCTTGGTAAAATGTGTGTTCTAACTCAGCATGTGTCTGGTAGAGCCAGAGATTCAACATTTCACGAAGGTGTCTGGGTGAACGTGTACAGGGCTGAAGTGCACTTGTGTATCGTTGTTTTGATGGTTGTCAGAATTGCCAGAACCTTTATAACCGTGATAACAGAGGTCGATTTGCTTATGGTTGACAGCTCAGGGTTTGCCAAAGGCCATTTGAGATCTGACGGCTTCTTGGTAACAAGTGCTATGTCTTGGGATTCTTTTACATTTTAAGATTCCAAACCTGTAGTGAAAGGGATTTTTTAGAAAATTTAAATTTAAAATTTAAGTAAAAATTGGCTGGTCTTGTGGCTTAAAATCTGCCTGCTTTGGCGAGGATAATTATGATTAAAGCACAAAAATTAGCTGGGTTTTGTTGTTTTGGTTTGGTTTGGTTTGAAATGATTATCCTTTCTGGATGTGACCTCTTGTAACAGAGGAGCTTAGTGAAGAGAGACAGACAACCACAAATCCCTAGGCCCCCAAGTGTCACATTTAACCTGTGGAGTGCTTTTGTATGGTTAGTTTTCCCTTGATGTTGGAGCAGACCAAACAGGTATTAGGTATATTCTTCATTATCATAGCTGCTTTCCCAACGCTGTGAGGGTTGTATCTGCACACTGTACAACTGAAAATCCAGTCTTTAAAGTTGGCCACATATGAAATCAAATCTTTAAGGCACTTCTTTCATAAATATATTTTTGCAGGCACTTAACCAGTTTTCTAGTTAGTCTTCCTATGATTATCCGACTTTTAGCCAGTAATGGAATTTCTTTTTTTCTTTTCGATGCTTTGATCTTTTTTTCATCCCCTTACCTGGTGTCTTAGTTAGCTTCTCTTGTTGCTGAGACAAAATACCCAAAGTGGTAGTATAGGAGGACACTGCAGAGGAGGGCAAGGCAGGCAGAAGGCAGCAAACAAGTGACCTAGCAAAGTAACAAGCAACAAGCGACAAGAGAGATTCTTTTTGTCCTTTGTATTGTATCCACTCACACCTAGGGTGCGGGCGTGGGGTACCCTTAATCCTATGCTAAACCAATCAGTGAAGTAATTTAGTAATCACCCACTCTTAATCCCAACA
This sequence comes from Chinchilla lanigera, assembly GCF_000276665.1. Taxonomy (NCBI): domain Eukaryota; kingdom Metazoa; phylum Chordata; class Mammalia; order Rodentia; family Chinchillidae; genus Chinchilla; species Chinchilla lanigera. Next base: position 746,511 of record NW_004955568.1, read on the forward strand.
TCACATACTCTAGATTCTGCCACCTCTGAAAATCCCACTTATGACCACACGAGGATTTGGGGGCGGATATTCAGACACAAGACATAACACCTGTCTTTTTTTTTTTTTTTTAAACCTGGTGTTGAACTCAAGGACTTTACACTGACCTACAATCTTAGCCCTTTGTATTTTTTATTTTGAGACAAGTTCTCACTAAGTCAATTAAATTGCCCAGGCTGGGCTCTAACTCCCAACCTTCCAGTCTCAGACTCCAAAGGCATGTATGTGCCACCCTGCCTGGCTTTTTACCTGGCCCTTTATATTAGCTCGCCAATTTTTTTTTTTTATCATTTTGTACTCACATAGCCCATCTCTTATGTACATCCTGACCTCATTCCTCTCCATTTATTCTTGTTGCAGAGGGCTGGGAAGTAATATGTTGTTATATATGTTATATTCATATTAAAAACAAAGTTATTGGTAGTAACAGAGAATAAAAGTTTGTCTGTCTACACCTGCACCAGCACTGGGTCCAGTTTGGTATACCTACCCCCTGAATGCCCTGGAGAAAGATTTAGGTTCTCTCTGAGATTTTTTTCTGAGTCAGTGGGTGTGTGACAGGTTATCTTCTACCTTTATGGTGAAAGGGGCGGCTTTTGCTTAGCGTACTAGCTTCATTTATCTCCTGTCTGTGCAGCTACAAAATATGGAACATCTGATTCCATGGCCTCACTTTACAGTGAGGGACGGCACATGTACCTCTTTTGTCTGCTCATACTCTGAAGACTGTAGGCAGATCCTTTAAACATTTTAGCTACCAGTAGTATAAAACTTATATATAAAAGCCAGGAATGGAACCAGCTCTCTTTCAGCTTATGCTATTAGTGAATGTCATCAGCTTTCTATAGCTTGTTTCTGGATATCTCAGATTTGTTTTTTCAGTATCCAATTTGAAAGACATGGTTTTTGGGATTTTCTAATCTTTCTGGTTCTGTTATAAATTGTAGTCACATGAGACTGCCTGGCAACAATTCTGAAATTAAAATTGCTTTTGATACATGTTTCCTGTTTTCTAACTGATCTATAGATAGAACATATGTAACAAGTCATTCAGTTTTATCTCATAAATCTGTAGAAAGTAGCATTGTTTAAAACTGTATTTTGTTTCTTATGGCTTGACTAGCTATTGATATAACCTGTCTTGCTGAAAGATTATGCTTTGGAAATAAAATTATGGAACTTGTTTGGCCATTTTTCTGATTAGTAGAGTAGGTCCAAGTACACTTTCAAAAGAAGACTTGATCCTGCTTTCAGGTTTCCGTGAGATGTCCTCTGGACAGTGGCAAGGTGGCCCCCACCAAGGAGATTTTTATTTTTATAAAATAAAGTTCACTATACCCCATATCCATAGTTAAGGTATTTTCATTTTTATTTGAGAGTAGTTGAGCTAGGCGACATAATGTTATATTGCTTTGTTCCTATCCAGAGGTAAGCTAAGAACAGTTGTACCAGTCAGTCCATCCATTCTTCTGGATTGATGGTTCTTAACTTTGGTAAGACATTGAACTCTACTGGGGAAGTTTAAAAAACCCTAATGTTTAGTGGGCATAGTGGCAGACACCTGTAATCCCAGCCCTTGGGAGGCTAAGGCAGAAGAACCATTGTCAGTCTGAGACTAGCCTGAACTGCATAGCGAGATCTTGTCTCAAAAAACAACCAAACAAAATTACTGATCCTTGAATTTTCCTCCCAGAAAGTCTGACTTAATTGGCCCAGGGCATCCAAACATTGTAAACATTTTTCTGGTGAAGCTTTAAATTATCTGGATCTTACAGCGTTAGAAAATGGAGACCCTGGCTCTGTGACTAGCCTGTGTGATTAGTCCAAGATGGGGCTCAAACATCAGTAGCTAAAAATTTTCTTAGTGATACCAGTGTACAGCCAAGTTTAAAGCATCACTTTATTCTAAAAACTATACCTAGAAAGTTTTTGTTTACTCCATGTAGATTTTTTTCTTTTATCTGGAATGTAGAATATTGCTTCCCAGTACAGAATTGCCTTCAATGCAGTACACTTTAGTGTTGAGGGAACTGGGAGAAACACTCCCACAGAACCCATTGCAGTGACTACTGGAAAGATGTTGATTCTATTACTCTATCTTCTTTATGAGGACCCTCGGGAGAAATTTGTCTGTTAGCATTAGAAATGGTGTACTTCTCCCAGCAGTTGGCTTGCTTTTATCTTTAAACTTGTCTAGCTGATCACATTGCTCTAGAACGCTTAGTGCCAAAGCTGTGGCCCACCTATGATAAGTATTTGGATCCTTGTGGTATGCATTTTTAAATAAACTTACCATTGTATTCATTTTTGTTCTTGTATTTGTTTCCTTTTGTCTTTCTTACCTATTTTAAATTAGTATTGCTATAATCTACTTTAAGTTTCTTTCTGAAGATGTACTATAAATGAAACAGATAAAATTATCAAGTTAGACCTTGCCACTAATTTGGAAGCTGAAGAGCAGGAGAGACAGAGAGAGTGTGTGTGTGTAGTGGGTGGTTACCATATATGAAACTGATGTATTGTTTATTCTTGAACATCCGAAAATGTGTACCATAAACTTGACATGATGACTTTAGAAATTGTCCGCTGGGAGACACCAAAGATCTTCACTTGGTGAATGTGCCTAAGAGGAAGAGATTCCTTAGTGTGGCTAAAGGGCTTGTAGCCTGTCTAGCCTGTGCTAGACAATGGATTTACCAGGATGGATAATTTAATCTTGGCTTTAAGGGAGTTGACAACATGGTGAAAAAGACGGACAAAAAAGATTTTAATTATGGGACTATGCAGAGAGAGAGTACTGGCAATAGAAAGAGCTATCTCAAATTAAAATGACCAAAACTGAACTCAGCTTTCTAGAAGTTGTCTTTGTCTTAATATTAGTCAAAGAACACTTCCATTATCCTCTCCATGTTAGGCACACAGACTAAAAATTAAAGTGGTTTTTTTCTTTATTCCTCTTTGTTTACCCAGCAACCCATCTGCCAAATAAAGCTTTTGTCTACTTAAGTGTCAAGTCTAACTCAAATATCTTACATCTGCCTCCTTGTTTCTCCTGCCTTAGGTGAAACCTTAGCTACTTATGTAAACTGTTACAGACATCCTAAAATTTGCTTTTCTGCTTCTGGTCTTTCCATACCACCCGTGTGGGGGACTTGGCTGAGGAGTGAATGGTTAAACTCTGGGGCAAAAGCACACAGGCTCTATGAGAAATGAATGGTTAAACAGCAAGAAGTTTAGATTAGTGAAGCCTGTTGTGTGTGGCCATTGTCCTCCCTCTTTCCCCAAGAAAAACTGCCTTGGCTTGAGGCAACTCCTTACCCAAACTGTTTTTCTTTTGCTTTTTTCACCTACACTGATATTCTAAATAAAAGCCAAGCGTTCTTGGCTTCAGCGCTTCTGGGAATTTCCCTCATGCTGTGTTCTCAGTGGAGTTAGCCCCTCTGAGCCTCTAGGTGATTGAACTAAGAAGTCTCATCTCTAAGTAATCATTCATCCTCTGTGCCTCCATGGTCACACACTGTGACACAGTTGTAATACGTATATACTGTCAGCTTTCTAACTACTCTTTCTAACAGTGGTGTTGATTTTCTGAGACTCTGGGGTCCTATTCCTACTTGAACCAGAGAAGCTTTTGCATTTATATGTGCAAATCTAAAATTCAACTTTACTTGGTACTTGCTAATTAAAAAGTTTGAAAGCTGTTCCCGGGTTGAGGAAATGGAACCACTTATTTGCTATAATTCTTCACCATCTCCACTTTCCTCAGGCTATCTGTTCTTGGAATTTGGAATGCCACCCTCTCTCCTTACCTACTTCTTACAACTTCAGGTTTGTGCTTGTCTAAATCCTATTCATTTCAAATACATTCCTCCCATGAAACTTTTCCTGAATCTGTAGCCAAAACAAAATGTCTGTCTTGCCTTTGAACTTTGATGTCCTTTATCTGGCTTCTTACAGCACATATCTGTAACAGCATTTCTATGGTTTATATTCATAGCTTGCTTCCTCTGCTGAAAAGGAATTTTGCAAAAGCCAGACTTTTCCTGAAAAGGCAGGAAAAGCAGGATCAAGTTATTGCAGGCTTGGTATCTTCCACAGGGTTTGGCAAGTTGTCAGAACCATTAATTGAACTTGTGGCATACCAGACCCTTTTAAGGCATCCAGAATATCGGGGTCAGTAGGTGACCTCGTCTCTTCTCAGGAAACTAAGTCTACTGAGCAGGACAGACCAGTAGAGGACTTCTCCTCGTACATTTTGGTAAAGACTCCCACAGAAAGTCACTGAGGTTGCTATGTAATCTTAGGCCATCATCAGGGCTTGTTGAGTCTTATGGAATAAATGAGAGTCTTTCCAGATAAGAGAAGAAGAATTTCCAGGCAGGAGGAATGACACTGAAAAAAGCCAGGAAGTGTGAGACTGGTACTAAAGGAATTAAAGTTGTGTTTCCTGAGAGTAAGTGTAGGGGACAGGGCTGAATTGGTGAGGAGGACGCTGGAGAAGAGACTGGCCCATCAAACAGCTGTGAAACCTTGAAGGGTTTTTCCCAGGGGAATTACAGGATCAGAACTGGAAAGGAGGAAGGTGTCTTTGCATGAGTAAGGTTTATACTCTGACAGTAAGATAGTAGAAGGGGAAGGACCATTGCTAGTGACTTTTTCACTAGCCAACAAATCAGTAGAGCTTGGTACAAGGATCATAGAGTAGCAGGAAATCAGAGGTTTGAGTTTTCAGGCCCAGGTGCATTATTGTTGCACTGAGAGAGATATAATAGGTTGGGAAGAGGAGCAGGTATATGGGACTAGGAAAAAATCTTGTTTTTAAAACTGAAGTTATCACTTCTGACTCTGAGTGTTAATTTTATGGGTAGGGCCGGGGATATAGCTCAGCAGCACAAGTGTCTGCCTGGCAGGCACAAGGTCCTGAGTTCGATTCCCCATACCAAAACAAACAAACAAAAACAAAAGAAAAATTATGGGTAATTGGAGCTATGACATCTGTAGCCACTTGTGATGATTGATTGATTGATTTTTTCCCACTTGTGATATTTTAAAAACCATTACGTTACGGTTGGGACAGGGACCAGATTGCAAGGTAGAAACGGAAATGAAGCAATGCCTTTAGATGAAATGTGCTTGTTTCAGAAATAGGATGAGAGGAAGGGAAAAATACATGGTAATCACAAAGGATATTAACCAGAGTCCTAAGTAGAGGGTGCCAGACATGGAAACCTTCAGATTAATTCATTAGAAATGCTTACAGACATAGTCTCTGAGATCATATTTCTTTCATTCATTCATTCATTCATTCACTCACTCAGCAGGTATTTGTGTGCTGGATATTCCATCACTTCTCCCTTGTCCTTCAGTGTGAGCTTAGAGCTGGGGCAGCCTCTTAAAGGTGAGAATTTGTGTTGTTGCAATAACAGGACATGAGCTCAGGACAAATAGAATAGTAAATTATGATCATTTCTTCTTTTGATTCTGAGTAAAGTTTCTTTTCTTTCTTTCCATGGGAATATTATAGGGCTGCTGGCTGTTAATGCTGTTTCAAGAACGTTTTCTTAAAAATATGCTTTTTTTATGGTCACAACAGGTAGAGTGGAGCCCCCAGCTATTAGAGGTCCCTCCTCAAACTCAGTTCGATTACACGGTCACCAATTTAGCTGGTGGTCCCAAACCACATTCTTCTTATGATGCTCACTACCACAAGACCACCCTGAAGGTGAGCAATACTTTCCTGCTCTGGGAGCCCGTTGCAAAGTGTAAGTGGTTCTCCGTGGGCTGAGTTCAGCAGGCTATCAGGTGCTTTATTCTTCTGCTCTCTTCCCCACTTCAGGGGGGCATGTTTGCTGGGCAGCTGACCAAGGTGGGCATGGAACAGATGTTTGCCTTAGGAGAGAGAATGAGGAAGAAATATGTGGACGCCATCCCCTTTCTTTCATCATCCTTCAAACCCCAGGAGGTCTTGTAAGTCACCAGAAGAGATGTTGCACCTGACTTAAGGTCTTAAGCATGGGCAAATCTGTACTGATCCCCACAACAGTGTCAGATGGTTTGGGAGACACTTTGCCATGATGCAGTTACTCTGTGTCACAGGATCCCGTGAACAGGTGGTCACTGGAGGTCACATTCATTGGCCTTTGAGTCCCACCATCCCAAGAGAGGTAAAGTATTCTTCCTTTTCCCTCTCACACCTTATTTGGTCTTGCAGGATTCCCAGCCATTTAGTGGAATAAGGTAGAGTTTATATAATTCAGTTTTCTTTTTATGAGCATTTCTGCCTTTTCATTTTTTTTTTCTAGTGTTCGTTCCACTAACATGTATCGGAATCTGGAGTCTACTCGTTGTTTGCTGGCTGGGCTTTTTCAGCGTGATAAAGAAGGTTTGTGTTTGAAGTCTAAAAGTCAGCCCTGTGCCCGAGCAGCTCTGTGTTCTCACTTCCAAAGCCCCCTTCATCCTTGGTGCCTGTTCTTTTGACCTCTCTTCTCTTGCACATGTGACTCCTGGGTGTACCTATCCTAGAGGGTCCTTCCCAGTCTAGCCTTGTGCTGCCTTAGCCCGCTGACCTGATGTGCCTCTGACTCCTGACTTCTCAGGCTTCTACACAAGTTGCGGAAGGCAGCCATATCCAGATATTATGAACAGTAATGAAGCACTGCTGAGAAGATAGGATGGCAGGAGGGACCCTTAGCTGGAACCTAAGATTGCTGCTCCTGCTCTGATATTGATGATAATCCATAGCATGATAGTGATGATAATCCATAGCGTGATCCACGTGGTATTGACAGTATTCTGTTCAGCCTTTCCTAGGTGAAGAAGTCTATCAAGTTTTGGTTTTGATATACTCAACTAGTGAGTGAGTGCCGTCAGTGATTCCCAAATTTTCCACCACCAATGACTGCATTTCTTATTTCCTATGTTTGAGAGATTCTGGCCATCAAATGAGCATGTATTTTGTCATTTATAATTGATTCAAATTCATATTTAATTACTGGTCTGGATTTCAGATCATCCTGACCTCACCAATACTAAATGGTACAATAGGGCAAGGCTTCTTATTTTGTGCAGCTTCTTGCAGCAGTATCTCAAATAGAAACAAAATTTCCACCAAACTTAAAAATATGTAAGATAGTGGAACTTTCCAGCCAGAGCAGGCTGGCTTTGTCCCCAACTGGACGGGGTACTGCTGTTAATTCTGGCCGAAGTTGGCTGCTAAACACAGTGTGTGCTTCTAGCTAACATAAAGCAAACGCGGTGGACTTCCGCAACTTCTTGGGAGCCCTTGAGCTTAAGAGTAATGTATAGTGCCTGATCTTCTGGATGTTCTTCACTTGCTCCGCTTCAAAAAGGAAATGTCCTTTTTCCAGAAACACTGGAAGTGTGGCTGAGGGAGAAAGACGGTGGCCCCTTTAAGTACATACAGGTTGTAGACCAATTAAATGATATTTGTAGCATTCTTAAAACAATATTGGTACATTCTGAATCATTTCAGTGTTAGAATAATAACCATGGGGCTTAGATTGATTACTCTGTGTTTGAGACTTGGCAAATTCCAGTCACTGCTGATGGGAGCTGTTTCTTTCTTTTGCTGTGAACCTTCCACAGACACAGAGCAGAGCATGGGAAGATGTTAGAACATCTTCTTTGGTCGCTAGCAGGAGGGGAAGCATCCTGTTTCCATCAGTAGAGAAACTACTACCCTAACTTGTGGTGTGGCCACCACAGCAGCAGTGCCCTGTGCGGGACCCGGAGGTGTTTGGATCCGTTTGACTTCTGTCCCACCTGCCTCTGTGCCTTTCCCAATATCAAGGGACTTGAATGGGCCAAGGAACTTCAGAAAGTGCCGCCGTTAATGGAAGTGGCACAACTTTGGGTGCTGCTGCTTTAGGAGTAAAATCCTAGAAAAGTGCTGGAGGGTCCACGTATAAACTGTAGAAAATCAGGCTGTGGAGGAAGCTCGTCCTTTATTTAGCATTCATTTCAGTGTCTGCTCAAGTGTGTCTTATTTACCATGAACAATAGTTGCAATATTCTGATTCCAATAGTAGACTCCAGATGCAATACTGCAGTTTTATAGTGTTACAGTAGAGGTTTAAACCATAGTTATTATTCTAAAAGGATTCAGTATGTATGAAACATTGTTAGAGCTTTACAAATACTGTTTAATTCTTGTGATGACACTGTCAGGTGGGTACTGTTATCCCCTTTGACAGATTAGAGGACTAAGACAAAGAGAGCTGAGTGACTTGCTCAGGCACACAAAACTGGTAAATGGTGTAGGTGAGATTCAGACACTTGACATTCTGGATTCAGAATCTGTGCTGTTTACCTTTATGCATGGCTGCTTCTGTGAGGACATGTGTGTCTGGAGAAGGACTGTGATTGTTTGGTCTCTTCTTTTCACATCTCTTGCAGAACCCCTGATTCTTTCTGGGGGGAGGTGGGGTACTGGGATCCATAGTGTAGTCTACTTGCGTGTCCTAGCCACCTTTCTTTCTGTGGTTCCTAGTACCCTCCTGAAGAGCTCCCAGTGCTTCACGTTACAGATCCTCCTATATGGCATACATCACCTTTTCTTGCTTTATGTAATTGTGGAGGAGGTTCCACTTTTTAGAACAGTTGAAAACTACCGATGTAATCCTATCTTTCGATTTATGGATAAGCCCTGAAGCAGGGAAGTGACTTCCCAAAGCAGCCTACTTGTTAGTTGTAGATTCACGTCTTAACTTCAATGACTTTCAGCTTGATTTTCTTCTGTTCAGACCAACAAAGATGTCTGAGTTCTGATATGCTCAGAAGTTACCATAGCTACTTCTAGAGTCCTGGTGCTCTTACTATCAATAATTTTCTTAGAAATAAATTGCTTTTGGGGACTTAGATTGACCTAATTACTCTGAAGATTGGGCTCAGTGAATTCCAAATTGGTGCTGATGGGAGCTGCTTCTTTTGCTATGAGGCCTGAACTGTGTAGAAAGAACCTGCCACCGGCACAGAATAGGGCATGGAAAGAACAACCTTCTTTGTTCACTGGCAGGAGGGATAAGGACAGCATTTATATATAAGAAACATCCTTAGAGTCTAATCTTTAGTTCCTAGTAGTTTATCTAGAAGGCTGGCTTTTATTTTGGGCAGGACCTGGAGTCAGAGTATTTGTGACCTTGTGGCCCCCTTTTTTTAGTCTGTCATTTGCTATGTCACCATATTGACCTATAGGGGTTGATCTTTGGGAAGCAAAAAAAAAAAATAACCTGTTTCTGATCAAATTGGGGGCAGCCTATTTATGAGAATGCCCCAGTGCTGGTAATGCTTCAAGGCAGGGATGTTTTGGAATGGGGAGGGAAATGCCAGTTTGATCTTGGTCTCTACCTGCTCCAGTCCATTTGTGGCCCGGCAGAAGGCATAAACTATACAGAACAAGGCTGGTACTTACTTTCCCCAGAGCTCAGGCTATAGGACAGCTCCTGGTAGCAGAGCCAGGGCCTGTTAAAGGCAGTTACTGTCCTGAGGGAGTGACGTTATGATCTGCCTCTTGGAGCCCTTCTATCTATAGACAAAGGGAAGAGATAGTATGAAGTGGGGATACTGGGAAGAAAAAGCTGAAGCCCCTTTCTGCCTGAACATCCTTCCTTCCAGGATCGATCATCATCCACACTGATGAGGCAAGCTCTGAAGTCTTATACCCCAACTACCAGAACTGCTGGGGCTTGAGACAGAGAACCAGGTAACTGACTTGAGGCTCTCTCTCACCAAGGGAAACAGCCTTTTCCCATCTGTGCTGGAAGACTGTTTGCACGGGGACCCTGGCGGGCTTACCCACTGGCGGATAAGGGAGTGGGGCCGAATTACACTCAGGTCTGACTTCAGCTGTCTGGGGAGTGGAGGAGCTCTTGCTAACAGTGGTGGGCTCATAATGAACGTACAGGAAGCCTGGGTAAAGCCACTGTAGTTGGAGAGATGACTGCATAGCCATGAATGGTGCTTTGCCTTACAAAGCATTATCCTGACAACTAGGCTCTGGAGTGGGGCAGATGGGGAAACTGATAGTAAAATAAAAAATGACTGAGCCGGTCATCCACCTGCAAATCCAGGTGTGCAAGCATGAGAAGACACTGCCTTTTCTTTGCTTAGCAATGTGCTGCTGTGTGGGGTAGATTGGTTTGGGTTAGGGATACTTTTTAGTCCTAAGGTGTTTCTGGGCTATACCAAGACTGTATAATATATGTTCCACTGTATATGTTCCATTTTCTTTAAGAAAGAGAATGTTGTTGTAAGATAGATCTGGACTATGCATTATTTCTGGTATAATAGATAGATAGAGTAGGATTCCAAAAATCTAGCCTTTTATGCTAACCTTAATTCTTGCTAATTTACTTTTACAAATCATTTGACATTTTGAGCCTCACTTTACTCATGTTTAAAATGGGAATAATACAGCTAATGCCACTGGGATGTGAAAGTTACATGAGACCTCAAGTATTGAACAGAACACAGGCCAACAATTGATCAACATATAAGGGATTGCTTTTATTTTTTTGACAGAGGCCGGAGGGAAGCTGCTGCTTTGCAGCCAGGGATCTCAGAGGATTTGAAGAAGGTGAAAGAAGGGATGGGCACTGACAGTAGTGATGAAGTAGACTTCCTTATTCTCCTAGACAATGTGGCTGCTGAGCAGGTGAGATGCCTGTTTTCTGCTGGGTCCGGGGCTGTGGGGTAGGCACTGACTGAGAACTGGGTGGAGGCTCACTGGTTTGCCGGTAGCTGTGACAGGACTTGCAGACGGAATGGATGTGGGTACGGAGGGACATAGAGCAATCAAGGAGGGATGGGCACAGTCAGAGAGAACTCATTCAGGAATGCAGACATTTAACTCTAGATCAGTTTCTTGAAACATGATCCTTAGAATACTGAGATGTGAGTGTGTGTTTTTTATAGGGCAGTCTGGCAGGCAGAGTGGATATGCAGCAAAGATTATGATAGGGCAAGAATAGTAAATCTTTACATGTAAAATTTACATTTAGCACTTTTAGGTTCTAAACATTTTTTTTTTTTTTTTCCGGTACCAGGAATAGAACTCACAACCTTGCACTTGCCAGGCAGGCGCTGTGCCGCTGAACTAAATCCCCAGCCCCCTGTTCTAAACATTTTGGGATTCCTCTTTATTGTATCATTTTTTTGGAGAGTCAATATGCATATTAGCATATTTGAAAACTTTGAGATACCTATAAAAATGTGGTTAATCTTGTAACTGTTTTCCTCAGACTAATTTAGCCATAGAGTTTTTTATTATGCAATTAGTATATAGACATACACAATGAAGCTGGGTGTGGTGGTGCATGCCTGTAATCTCAGCACTCAGGAGGCTGAGGCAGGGGGATTGCCATGAGTTTGAGGCCAGCCCGGACTACATAGTGAACTCAAAGCCATCCTGAACTACATAGTAAGACTCTGTCTGAAAAGAAAAAAAAATTACACTATGAGAAATACTTGTCTAGATTCAAAAGCTGAACACCTGAAGGCAATTTAAAATCCTCTTTTCTTATGAAAATGACAGCGTGCCCAAAAGGCATAAGTGCACCTTTTATGTATGTATAAATAGGTTTAAGTTAAAGGGAAGTATTTGTGTAAGGTATTTGTATACATACTTTTAAAAATTCATTTTAGGGAAAATGAATGTCAAGTGGAGATATATGAATTCTTTGCTTTATATTTGACTTATCCTTTTTCTTTTTTAAAGTTAAAAAATAAAATTCTGGGAACTAGGGATGTGATTCAGTGGTAGAGCACTTGCCCAGCATGAAAGAGGCCCTGGATTCAATTCCAGCACAGTAAAGAAAATTAAATTAAATTTTGAAGTGGATGGGAGCATCAGAAAGGGCAGCAAAAGAATTTTTTAGGTTCTAGGACTTCAGAAATAAGGGAATACATAACTTCAGAAGGGTTTTGGGGACACAGTTTTGCTCTGTGTGGGCTTTCCAGGAGGAGATAGGCCCTGGCAGGCCCTGGTTAGCTGCCTTCTTTCTAAAACTGTGCCTGTGGTCCTTTCAGGTACACAATCTCCCCAGCTGCCCCATGCTGAAGAGATTTGCTCAGGTGATTGAACAGAGAGCTGTGGACACAGCCTTATACATCCTGCAACAGGAAGACAGGTGAGGGACCTTTTAGCTGCTGGCACAGCATCATGCTTGATCAGACCTCTAAGTGTGTGGGAGTGAAGGGTTCATCAAGTTCTGTCGCATCCCCACCAGCTGGCATCACTGTAAAGACTGACATGACCCCACACTGCAAGCCCTAGTCCTCATATTTCTGCACTGGGGCTGGTGACCTAGGGCTTTCATTTCCTGTTACACAGAACTAAGAGCCGCCCCATTGCCATGTGTCTTTTAATCACTCACTTTTTCCTTTTGCTTTAAAGTTCAAAGGGTTTGGGTAGGGGAGCTGTGGGAAGAATAATTATTTCTCACTTTATATATATTATAATGTATGAATCAATTTCACATTCTCACTTGCAGTAAGTGAAATTATCCTTGGCTTTGTAGATAAAGAAAGTAGGGCTGAGAGAGACTACTTTGTCTGGGCTCAGCAAACGGATGGTAGCCCCAGAACTTGAATCCAGATCCCCAGACAGCAGTGGTGTGTTTTCTTAGTCTTCCTGGTACCTGAGGTTCTGTTTCTAGAAGGCCTGTTTCTAACGAATGGAAAGTATTCCTGTTATCAAATTTCAGAAGCTACCTTTTTCTGATTGGTAAATTCATTCAGCTTACACTCACAATAGGTGAGTTGGAGGAGTGAGGAGATGAGAAAAGGAAGAATAGTTCTAGGAAAGACAGAGTATGAGTGTTGGGGGGAATATCTCACATTTCAAGAATTTGTACCATCTGTTGCATTAGAACAAGAGCCCCTGACTGCATTGACTCAGAGTCACCATGTGTCTTTGTGCACTAGCCTTAGGCATCCAAGAGCTTCCAGCTAAGCCACTCAGCTTGCTACCACTCCCTAGGACTTGCCAGCTTCCCTATAACACAGCTGCACTAGACCCAAACTGGCACTCACTGCCCTCCCTCTCACCAGTTCTCGCATACACACATTCAATAAATCAGGCTTTGCAGGTCATGTCATCTCTGTTGCAACTACTCATCTCTGCCCTTGTAATGTGAAGCAGCTATGAACAACATGCCAACAAATGGGCATGGTTGTGTTCTAATAAAATTGAATTTACAAAAACAGGCAGGCAGGTCAGATTTAGCCATGGTATAATTTGCTTTCTCCTGATCCATTGTCTTTTTTCATTGCAGTCAGCCTGCTTTCATAAAATGGGTGTTTTTTCAAAGACAAATGGTTACAAACTCACAGTCCAACTTGGTTTGTGCTGCATACATTCTTCTGGAAGCCATACGTCACAGGCAGGGTTGGTTGTGTACTCTTCATCCATTGCTTCAGCATTCTCTGCCAGAAGGACGGCAGTTTACCCAGTTACCATGTGTAAAGATTAGTTGAAGCCAGTCACGGCGAACTTGTTCCCTTTTGTTGGTGACTGGGTTTTGAGAGTTCTAGGAGAGGTGTTTTGGAGGGTTTTTTTTCTCTTTGATAAAAAATGAGATACTCACAAACACCCCTTTTTTGCCACTTGACTGTCCCCATTTTCATGCTTTGTTCACTTCTGCGAGAGAACATGCTTTGAGTACTATAGCCACCTTGTTACTGTGAAGTGACAGGCCTGAGAATGTAAGTGGTGGAGCCACAGAGCCAACCCTGGGACACTTGCTGAACTTCTGATTAAGTCAAATAAACAAGACAAATAAGAAATGTCTTTATGATCTAAACCTCAAAAGTAGGAGTGCTGGCACATAGGAAATGTATTTTAGGATGTTAGTCCTTCTACTTGCTCTTCTGAAATTTCTGGAAGTCATCACCCTCATCCTTCCCATCTTTGTGCTTTTATTCCTCAAGGCTTAGTTCTTTATAATTTGTCCGAGTTACCATTCACCTGTCACCCCTCCCATTCCAGCTGTATTCATAATAGATCTGCATCTTGGAGCTTTTTAGTTGGAAGTCTTTGTCGGCACATAGCCCTCAAATTAATCTCTCTCCTTCCTGCTCTTGGCTGTGCCTTCTACATTACTTGTCTTTTTCTCAGCTCCATCTGACTGGCCTCTAGAGGTCCTGTGGAGCAGACCAGTCTACATCAACTGAGTGCTAAACACCTGTTAAGACTCTTAACGGCTGTTTACTTTTCACAGGGAAGGTCTGCAGATGGCAGTTGGCCCATTCCTACACATCCTAGAGAACAACCTACTGAGGGCTATAGAACCTGCCCTTCCAACCAGCAAGACCAGGTACCTGGCATAGCAACTCTTCTTTGTGCAGACAATAGCACTGGCGGGCCTCTAGCTGCAGAGAGGGGAACCTCTTGGGGATTTGGGCAGGCTGTGAGTGACTGTAGGTAGACGTTTAAGAAACCACAAGTCCCAAAGAGATTTATATCCTTTTCACTTCTGTTTTTGCTGCAGCTCTTGTGCCATGTTTTAAAATTTTTATTTTAGCCAAAAAGAGCCCTAAACATATTTTACTATAATGGCTTAATATATTAAACATCTTCGCTCACTGTACGGAAAGTATGTGTATTTTTCCCCCATCACTGGGACACCCACAGTTTAGAGGAGAGTTTAATTTGGCTTATAGTTTCAAGGGAATTCAGTCCATGGTTGGCTGGCTCCACGGTAGAAACATCAGGGCAGAAAAGTGGGTGTGGCAGAGCAAAGATGCTTGGTTCATGGCAGCAGAGAAGCTGAGCAGGGGAATAGTGTCAGAGAGGGAAGGGCCAGGGATCAGATATAGACCCCAAGGCCACACCTCCATTGTGCACCCCAGACACCCAAAAGTGTATTCTACCAATCTTCTGGACAGATCGCAAAGCTAATCAAGTTGGCACTATCAAGTGTAAGTATTACAGTGTGATATTTGTAAACCATTTTTTCAAATGTTGGAAATGTCTCATGAGCTTCCATTACCACTTTTCAGGGGGTAATGGGGAATACTGGGGGTTGAACTCAGGGTCTTCACCCTGAGCTATATCTCCAGCCCTTTTCATTTTTGAGGCAGAGTCTCACTTAGTGGCTGAGTTTCCTGGGATGGACTCATTACCACTTTTGTATAGCCCAGAACCCCAGGGCTATGGGTTTGAAATGTTTGTGTCCTAGGCATTTGCTAAGTGTGGTCTTGACAAACAGCTTCACTGTCACCTAAGAACGTGCTGAATTCCCATGTCCCCGTTTGACCAACTGAAGCAGATTCCCCAGGTGATATGTCTGCACTGAGAAAGGGGGGGAGGGAGGGAGGGAGGGAAGGAGAGAGAGAGAGAGAGAGAGAGATTACAGGTATCGAAAACCAGGTTAAATAACCCTGAGTTATTGCAGGCTGATCAGGCCTGCAGTCTCCCAAGGGAGTAGATGGTGAAGGCTTAAATAAATGAGACAATGGCAGTGATTTCAGGGCTCCAGGAGGGACTAACTCTCTTACAGCTTCAGTATTCTCTGAGTTAGCCAAAGACTTCCCTGGGCAGCCTGTATTTATTTAGTTTTCAAACAAAGGGGGAGGATACTCAAGAAAACGTGGGAATTGCAGGACCTTGGGAGAATTTTCCCAAGTGGTAAATTATGTCAATCAGGAGAACTACGTTATCTTTAGGTTGGTATTTATTGTAGGAGTGTGGAGACTGCAGCTGCAGTTTCCTTGTAGTAATTTGGGTTGGAGTCTTCAGCTGTGGCCTTATCTTGTCAAACAAGGTGTCTAAGCTTCAGACAACTCACAAGTAAACATGGAAAGCCAATTGGTTAATATTAAATCCTGCTCAGAACCACTTTGTAGTGGTCCCCAACAACTCATAAGTAGAAACTCTACACTAGGTTGAATAAGAAACATTCAGAGGCTTTGGGCCAAGATGTGTAATAGCAAATCATATGAATGCCCTTCTCTCATTTGTAATACCCACAGTGGCACTACATTTCTTGCTATCTTTTGCCATCCTTACCTATCTCTGCCTCTATCTGAAGAATGCTACGGAGTCCAATGCTAGTCTTTTAGGTTGAGGGTCAGTAAGTAAAAGCATTGAGATAGATGCTTCCCTGGAGATAGATACTGGTATCAGATAAATAGGACTAAAATGTCACCTTTATTTCTGAGAATGTGAAATTTTAAAAATGTGTTGATGGCCAAACAGGCTTTTTCATATTCCTTTGAAATGAACTTAATTCTCCAAAACTGCAGGCTTCCTGAACAAAGAGCAGAGTCTGCCCCACTAAACTCATCAGATGGCTGAGAGTGGGAAGAGCATTTGCCACAGGGTAGCAGGATCCAAAGACAGGGAGGGATAGGGCCTGAGCCACACATTGCTCCCATGAAACTCCCTAGGAGGAGTGAGTGGGTGGGAAGGAGAGTTGCTGCAGGGGAGCCTTTCTCAGGGAAACATGAAGTGTAGGGATAAAGGTTCTCCCCACTATCTGTTTCATTGGAGCTTCATACCAGGCTCAACTGATTGCTGAAGTTAAGTGTTGTTCCTTATTCAAGGGACACGCAACGGTCTGGCCTCTAGAGACCTGAGTAAAGAATTGTGGAAAACTCTTTGCTTCTTGCAGAAAACTGTACCTCTATGCAGCTCATGATGTGACCCTCATGCCTCTCTTAATGGTTCTGGGGACTTTTGATCACAAATGGCCTCCGTTTGCTGCTGATCTGACCATAGAACTCTACCAGCACCAGGAATCTAAGGAGTGGTTTGTGCAGCTCTATTACCATGGAGAGGTAAGACCTCTGAGTAGGGCTAGGGTGTGACTAGGCACCTCCCCCAACACTTCTCACCTGGTTAATTTCCCTTAAAGGGCCTGGTGGAGTTTTCACTGGTACCATCATGTCTTTGAGTCCTATAGGGTGACTCACAGCTATGGCCTAGAACTAGAGCAAAACTTGCCAAGTGGTAGAAAGGTGAGACTTGGGCTTTATCCCAGTTCTGTTAAAGGCCCCTAGGGGCAGTCACCACCTTCCTGCTCTTCTCTTGAGTAGCTCTGGCAAGATGTAACATCTTGACTGTGAGGTCTGTTTTGAAAATTAAAAATGATGTCTTTGGGCGGCGATGTGTGTTGTCAGCACCCTTGGTGTCTTAGCTGCTTTGTTGTTATTATGTGCAGGGAGGAGTCCAGTACACTTGTTATTATGTGCAGGGATGAGATCTTTAGCTTTCCTGGCTCAGGATATATCTTCACTGTGTCTTCTCAAGTCAGTTCAACAAACTTTTCTTGAGTGCCTTTTATTAGCAGGTTGTACGCTTTTTATTGTGGAAATGGACTGGGTAGTGGGCCCTTCCTGGCTGTTGTATGTGTACACGTACATACTGCTCAAGTCAGCCTCTCAGACTGCTGGGCTCAGCAGAAGAGAGCAGAGGGTGGAGATGTAGCTCAGGGGCGCAGCACCTGCCTGGCAAGCAGAAGATAGCAGAAGGATGGGATCCTCAGTGGACCTGCTGAATTATGTCTCTTCCACAGGAACAGCTGCCAAGAGGTTGCCCTGACAAGCTTTGTCCACTGGACAAATTCTTGAACACCTTATCACTGTATTCCTTGAGCCCGGAGAAATACCGCGTGCTCTGCTCCCGAGCACAGGAACTGGAACTTGGAAATGAAAAGTGACTGATTCATGCAAATAACTTGACTTTTAAATACAAGCTTTTCTACCGTACCTCCAGCTTTGAGTGTTTGGGAATGGGGCACGAGTTAAAGTACATTACTGTAAGGTAAGGATATTTCCTTCCTATAACTATAGTAAATTCTTTTTTGGAAAAAAAAAAAAAGTGTTATGTTGAAACTGAGGAGTTTTTTCTCTTTTTTGTAGCTTGATTTCTAAGGTCAGAGTATATAAATGTGACTCAGGCTGGGAGTATTACGACTCTCTAGAATTGTGTTTAGGACTTAAACAGAAAGTTCTGTCTTGATCTGAGTAAAAAGTGAGTAGGAGTTAACTAAGGAAGCAAGGAAGAAGGAACATTGTATGTAGGTGAAACATTTTGAGGTTCAGGGACATTGCTGGGTGGTAGGAGCTCTACCTTTGACTGCCCTCCCCAGGAATGCCTGATGAGTCCCTATTTCCTTATCAGCATTCTCATTCTTACCCAGAATCTATTTCAAACCTTGTCTGATTTCAAACCAACGGTCCCTTTACCTCTCACAATAGCAATCACGAAAGCCTGTCTACTTCCTATCATCTTTATGTAGGAAGATGATAAGAACTGCCAGGTAAGGAAGATCAGCTTTCTTAGGCTCAGATTTTTCTTGTGAGCTTCAGATAGTCATCATGTCTGTCTGGGTGTTCCATTTTCCATGTCAAAATCAAACTCTTCTGCTCCCAGACCTGCTTCTCCCACAGGAAAGTTTCCCTACCTGAATGGAAGACATTTCCATTATCCACCCAGTTGCATTTTAAACCAGAACTTTGTCCTTATTTCCTTTGTTTCATATTTTCCTGTTCTCATAAGTTAAATTCTATTAGTACCTCCAGTTTGTTTCTTGAATTTAGTCAGATTTCTCCGTCTTCAGTCTTTAATATCCCCTCCCCATCCTCACACTGCTGATTGGTATATTTATTTCACTAAGAAAGTAAAAGTAGGAAAATGTCCATATCCCTACTACCACCACCATCAAATCCAACTCACTTGCTCTGGTGCTCCTCAGGCCTGTCTGCCTTCCCCCCTTCCCTCCCTCTCTCCTTCCTTCCCTTCCTCCCCCCCGCCACTTCTTTCCTCCTTCTTTCCACCTTCCCTAAGAATGAACCACCTCTACTATCCAAGGACAGCCTCCAGCTTGGTATTGACACCTGTAATTTTCTTTTTTTCTTTTTTTGCCATTTTTCTTTTCCTATTAGTTATTCCCATTAACATACAAGTATGCTATAAAGTCATCTGTCTTAAATTTTTTTCTCTCCATCTTGAACGTGGCATTTTTATTTTTCCCATTACAGCAAAATTCAAAAACATTGACTTCTCTGATTCTTCCTTTCCCATTCTTCCTTGAGCCAGCTATGATTAGGTATTCACCTCCACCACTCTCTGGAAACAGCCCTGGGAAATTCATCAATGACCTTTCTGTGGTAAGTCCAGTAGGCAGTTTCCAATCTTCTTACTTAGTTTTGCATCAGCATGCTTAGGATATTTTCTTCATTTAGCTTCTATCAAGTCAGAAACGTTCTTGGTTTTCCTCCAGTTTCTCAACATCTCTGTTTTTGCAGAATATACCCTTGTCTAATCTCTTAAGAATTGGAGTGTTCCTTGGTTTAGTCTTTCTCTGTACTTTTTCTACATTTGCTGGGTGATCTCTAGTAGTGCCATAGTTTAAATATTTATGCAATATCTCCTAAATTTATACCTTCAACTCAGCCTTTCCCCTTGAATTCCAGTCTCATTTCTAACGAGTCATTGCCTATAATAAACTGTCAATTTTCATGCCTTTTTAAACCTACTTATTTCACAGGTCTACTCATCAAAGTAAATGGTACCACGTTGCTTGGGACAAGAACTTTGGGTTATCTTTGAGTCTTTTCTTGCTCTAATGTTTTACTTCTGACAGTAAATCTTGCTGTACCTCTCTTCAGACTACACCCAGAACTGACTGCTTCTCGGACTTTCATCGGTACTGTCTTAGTTCCAGCATCCTTTCTCACCTAGATTATTACAAAGCCCACTTAACTACTCTTCATGTTTCTTTCATTTTTTCACTCATCTGTTCACAACACAGGTGTTGCTTTTAAAATTCTTCCATCACTCTTCTGCTCCAAATGCTCCATTGGTTCCCCATGTGAGTGTAAGGGCCAGCCATCCTAATGGCTTTTCAGGAACTGGGACATCTTGCTGCACTCCCATCATACTATCCTTCTTAATTTTCTTTTTTCTTTTTCCGTAATAGAAATTTTAGTTTTATTTTTAATTGATAAAACATATATATGACACAATATGTTATTTTGATGTATGTAGACATTATAGAGTAATTAAATCAAGCTAATGAACATATTATTGCCTCACCTACTTTCATTTTTTGAGGGGAGAATTAAAATGTACTCTTAGAAGTGTACAGTTCCCATGGTTTAAATGCTTTTTTCCCCTCCAAATTTCATGTGGAAACTTAGCCCCCAGTGTAGCAGTACTGGGGAGTGGCAGGTGTGTAGCTCATGAGGGCTGCACCTTCCTGAAAGAACTGATGCCACTACAAAGAGGACTTAGAGGAATAGGCTGTCTCTCCTGCTCTTCTGCCATGTGATGACTCCAGGTTTCTTCTCCAGAAGATGCAGAAGAAAGCCCCATCTTGAAAGCAGAGAGCCTGGGCTCTGACCTGCTTGCATCTTGATCTTGGACTTCCCAGCCTCTGAAGCTACGAGAGAATAAGTTTCTTTTCTTTTTAAATTACCCAGTCTGTAATATTCTGTTATATCAATACAAACAGACTAAGACAACAGTACCTTATTAATTATGGTCACCATGCTGTGCAGTAGATCATTTAAGCTTACTTCTCTTATCTAATCTTTGTATTCTTTAACCGACATCTCACTTTCCCACATCCTCCCACCCCTGCCTTACTATTCTTAAAGACAGAGTATGCCAGGTAGCCCTGAGCCATGTCCTATGTCAGCCTCTTGTATGAGCTGCTTTTTCTTCCTGAAATGTTCCCTTAGATACCTGTATAGATAACTCCCACTCTTCATTCATTACCATTTCAAAGGTGCCCCCCCATCATCCTATGCAAATTATCTCAGATCCTTCCATTCCCTCTACCTCTACTATTAGATTCTATCACCTTGTATTATGGGCTTCATTATGTCCTCCAAAAAATTGCATGTTGAAGCCCTAGTCACTAATACTTTAGCAGTAATTAAGGTAAATGGATGTTCTATGGGTGGGTCCTAATCCAGTATGACTAGTATCCTTTCAAGAAGAAGAACCTAAGATAGGCCCTACAGAAACACAGAGAAGACAGTCCACTCCAAGCTGAGGAGAGGCTTCAGAAGAAACCAACCACACTAACTCCTGATGTTGTTTAACTTCTAGCTTCCAGCACTGTAAGGAAATGAATTGCTTTTTTTTTAAGCCACCCAGCCTGGAAAACAAACACTGTATACTTGATCTCGTCTTTTCTCCCATCGTATTTATCAGTGCTCGATATTACAATCTGTGTGGCTGTTTGCTTATCTCCTCGATTAGACTGTGAGCTCCATGAGGGCAGGCTTCTCATTCTTTGATGTGTCCCCAGCAGAATGCCTAACACATACTAATGCTCAAACAGTTGAATGTTTAGAGTGACATGTCCTTTGTCACTACTTCCCTGGGCCGGTGACCACCCTCCTAGGTTATTGTTATGACTTCCCAATGGGTTGAACCCTTTCTTGCTTTCTACCATCCTCTGAGAGACATGGCCCCTGCACTTACCTCTCCAGCCTCACCCTCCACACACCTCCTGGATGTGATCAAACTGTTTTAGGAAAAGGAAGCTCCACTTCTCTGGTCTGTATCCCTGGGCACATATCATTCCATCTTTTGATCCCGGACACACATTCTCTTTGCCTGTCCATCACTGCCAATCTGTAGGCTTCCCCTGTTTCTGCTTGCTCTTTAGGGGGCTGTATAGCACCAAAGGACAGGGGTGAGTACAAAGCGGACCTCAGCACGTATGTACTGAATGAATAAGTGAATTTCTAACTCTCAGGTTTTTCTTTCTGTGAGTATGAAGATGCCTTCTGCACCCTTGCCCCCATCCTGTTCACCACTAGGGGGAGGTATGGGGTAAAGGAAAACAAGAGTTTTATGGGAATCAAATTCTGACCTGTATTTGTTTCCTATATGTAGTAGGGTGTTGTGAGAACTGAGAAAACATAAAGGTCTTCAGCTACTGTCTTTTCTCCTTTGTCTGTGTCTCCCTGCTTCCCTCTGCATTCTTGTCGCAGTTTTCCTCAACTGGAATGCTTCTCTCACCTGCTGTCTCTGCAGGTGGAGTGTCTTCTCCGCCTGCCCTTCCTTGGGCAGTGCAGTCATGTGTACAAGGGATTTTAGTCAGAACCCTGGCTCCCTCCCCCACCGGTTGTATGACTGTGGGCAAATCATTTCACTTCTATGACATGTTTTCCCCACTATAAAATGGATGTTAATGTTTGGCTAACTGACAATTCAGCCTGAGGACTGAAAGGGGAAAAATGGAGTGAAAAGTACTTCATGAAATTCTAACCTATGCCTTGCCTTAACTCCTTTCTCTAAGGCGTCTTAATAGTGATGTTAAGGTTAAAAGAATTTTTAGAGGCGGGGTTCCACCCTTGAATGGCAAAGTAAAGGGCCTCCCAGGCTAGAAAAGAGGGGTCACTCCTCTTCACCCACATATCCTGGCTTGCTTGAGTCAGGTTAACTTGACCTAGGATTCACCTGAGGGTTCTTCCCAAGGGCCTCCAGGCTTATTTACAGAGCTCTTGCCTCTGAAAGTGGGAGGAATGAAATGATTGTCATTAGACAAGACCAGTCACTGCTTTGTGCTGATTCCCTGGTAACAGTTTCTCCTGGTTAGTTAAAAAGGACAGCAAGAGGATAGAAACCCTGAAGGGTCACTTGGAGACAGAGGAAGAGGGTTCCCACCTACCCAACCCCTAGTCCTCAGAGCACTGGACCAGGCATGTCTTCTTATTTTTTGTCACTAGAAGAAACTTGGGTCTTTCTGAGTGGCACCTAGCACCCCTTCTCTTCAGTGGAATCTTCTAAGACACTGCCTACCTACCCCTACTTACCTGCAGAGAATGCCAGGAGAAGTTTAATATATGCTAAGGAAGTGTCTTAGTTATTTTTCTCTCATTGCTGAGACAAAATACCTGATGCCCAAAACTAAGGAAAGAAAGGTTTATTTAGCTCATAGTGGAGGTTTCAGTCCATACTCAGCTGGCTGCAAGGCAGAGTGGCACATGGCAGGGGCAACACTTCATGGCAGTGGAAAACAGCAAAAGCAACAAGAGCAAAAGGGAGGAGGAGTGGCAGGCAGCCTCTTTCTTTCCCTTACATATGCAAACTATCCACCGCAGGGTGGGTGCAGCACTCATACCCATAATCCCGGCATTGGATCATGGATCAGTCATAAACTCTAAAAGCCTGCCCCATGACTGCATGAGCCTTTAGGGGGACATCCAGACACAAACCATAACAGGAAGATCATTCTTCAGCTTTGGGGCTAGAGCACTGTGTCCCATGGCTGATAGGCAAAGTATGAGCCGCTTCAGCTGGTGGGAAATTCTCTGGGAATCCCACTATGTGCTGTGTTCAGGCTCTGCCCTCTAGTGGCCAAGGGACCTTAAAGTTTTAACCTTTCCAGCCATTGGGAACCTAAGGTTGGCTGCGGAAAGCTGAGAAAACATGTTCCCCAATAAAAACAACAAACAAAAAAACTGGTTTCATTTGTCTTTTCTCTCCACATGGCTTATGAAATGTACTTTGCCTTGAAGAAATAGGGGAGAAGTGATAACCATTTCTGAAAAAAAGGTCCAGCCTAATGCGTGAGAACTCAAGAGAACACGAATCATGAGCTCAGAGTTCAAGATTTATATAACTTCAGGCATCAACTTCCTGTTAATAAATCTGTACAGGGTTAGGGGTGTGACCCATGCTAAAACCATGTGCTTAGCATGTACAAGACCAAGGATTGGGTCCCTGGCACTGTGAAAATAACTAAAAATCTGTGTATCTGCATTTGTAAAATCAGAGTGTAATGTATTATGTCCCCAAAAGCGTTGTACATTAGGTATGTGTATTAGCTTTCCCATTGCTGGAACACAATATCCCCAATTTATATTTTTTAAATTTTATTTTTAAAGATAAAAGAACCAAAACATTAACAAACACACAGACATAAATGAAACAACATAAAAACAATACACAATTTCAGACAAGGTGATATACCCCCAATTTAAAGAATAATTTTAATTTAAGTTTCAAGGATTCAGTCCATGGTCAGCTGGCTCCAAGGCAAAGACATCATGGTAGAAGTGTGTTACAGAACAAAGCTGCTTAGTTCATCGTGGCCAGGAAGCAAGGCAGGAGAATAGTGCCAGAGAGGAAGGGATGGGACCATAAATAGGACCCAAGGTCATGGTCTCCATGACCCAGACAGTGCAGCCAAGAGCATGCTAGGCATTTCTTAATCCAGTGAAATTGACATTTCAGATTAATGGTCACAGTACGAAAAGCTCATTTTAAGATAAATGTTAGAGGGGCTGGGGATTTAGCTCAGCGGCAAAAGCGCCTGCCTGGCAAGCGCAAGGTCGTGAGTTCGGTTCCTGGTACCGGAGAAAAACCAAAAAAACAAACAAACAAACAAAAAAAATGTTAGACAAAAGTAAAGCACTGCTCATAGATGCCAGAGATGCCTCTTCATGGCTCCTCTCGAGTATTCTTCAAGCAGCTGGGGGCAGCTGGTGCCCAGAGTTCACTGGGTTGCCCCTGAGTGGTAAGATGTTCGTGACTAAAGGCTAACGTGTTCTAGGGTTGCTTAAACCACACAAGGGTGGTAAAAGAGGCACCTACTTTGCTTAGAGTTGGGACTAGTTCTTTGAATTTTAGCTCTACCATTTTCCTGGGTCCTGTGACCTTTGGTAGCCCTCTTAGTATTTCAGTCTCTCTTTATTGTATATTGGGGGTGATGGTGCTGTCTTTGGTGGTGGGAAGGGGTGGAGTGGGTGGGTATTAAGTAAAATAAATTTATGGAAATATCTGGGACATGCTAGCTTCTCAGATACAAATTTTGAATTTGGAGTTTAAAAACCAAATTTTTGCATCTTCTTGAATTTGGGGCTTAGAAACACTACAATTCAGTAGCTGCTGTATGCTACTTGAGTTACTCCTTGTGGTGTAGAGATTTATAGAGGAGGCAAATATGTGCTTTGAAATCAAAGGTATGGCCCAGGTGAGCCCGTGAAGGAAGTGTGCTAGGAGGTTGGGGCTAGTGTTGGTAGAGCTGTTTATATTGGTAGGAAAGCAGGGCATTTTTGTCTGAGGCAGTTTCTCATACAGGAAAATGTGGATTCAAGGCAGATTAAAAGTCTCAAAGCTAGGGGAAAGATGTAAGGAAATGGCCTGCACGGAATCACTGCAAAGGACAGTATTCATCAGAGAATTAATTTGGAAGGAAATAGAGTGTGAAATAAGAGCAAGGCTTTCAGCTCTGGGAACCGTGGCCTTAGAAACCCAGTCAGAGGCTTGCCAGGGCCCAGCCTGGGAGCCACCTCCGGAAAGCAGCCGGGGGATGCCCAGAGACCACAAATTGCTAAGCTTGGGAGGAACTGACTGAGTGTGTAATTAAGGGGAGGGTTGTCTAACACTTGGGTAACTAGAACTTGATGGGGTCAAGCTAGCAGGGCTTCTGGGACAGGAGAGCATAGTCCCTGGGGCTCTTAGCAACTGGAGCCAAATGCTTGAAGGTAGACAGAGCTTACCTGGACCTTGTGGAGAAGATAGAAGATCAGAAAGGAGAAAGGCTGAAGAAGGGGTTGCTGCCTGGGTCAGAGTATCCCCAAATGCTTCATACCCTAGTGGTTCAGTTCTAGGAGGGAGGTAACATTATGGAGCAATGGGAAAGCCACTGGGAACTGAAAATGAGAGACTATGACTTGGTCATGACCACATAGAAGGAGGAAGATTAAGTGGGTCTGAACCACGGTTGTGCATCCAAAATGTCTTGCTGAATCACACTAATGGTAAGGCCTGGAAGGGGACCATTTAGAGTGTAGGGTGGGTATTCTTTGATCATATGTAAGGATCAGAAAATCTTGCATGGTGTAGTCTTTGGCATTATATTTATGGATAAGATAGATATGGGTAGGCTGGGTACTAAGGCAATCAGGCGTTTTCATGACTGGCTTCCTTACTATCCCAAATCCCTAGTGTTTGATGCCTCATACGATAGATACTCTGAGTACCTCTCCAACCTCAGCCCTACCTTTTGCTCTTTGGGAAACTGGTTCTTTGTTGTCAGATTTGAAGATCAGTGTCACTGGGTATGGTGACACAACTCTGTAATCCTAGCACTCTGGGAGGCTGAAGCAGGAGAATTGTAAGTTCAATCCCGGCTTGGACAACTTAGTGACTTAGTGCAACCCTGTCTAAAAATAAAAACAGGCTGGGGATGTAGCTCAGTGTGAAGGCCCTGGATTCGATCCCTAGTACTACAGAAAGGAAAAATGAGAGAGATTTTGCTCTCTCATACATGGGAATACTTATGTATGTATGTAAATGTTTAGTGAATATTTTTACACAGACATAGAAACCCAGTGACTAAGTACATAGGCTCTGATGCCAGACACCTAAGCTGATGTTCCATCCATTCTAGTCTGTATGACCTTCAGCAAGTGACAACTTCTCTGTGCTTTATTACACTTAATCTATAAAGTGGGAATAATAACAGTATTGACTATATAAGGTTTTGTCAGGAATAAATACATAAAACATTCAAGAACAGTGAATATCATGTGACAATTGCACAGTAAATGTTATTTATTTTTTAAAATTTTTATTATCCTCTATAATAAGCAGGGACTATTTGGTTTGTTCATTGCTATTTGCTCTGATCATACTGTTTGCTGTATATAGATCATGACCTGACACACCGTAGGGGCTCAATATGTGGTTATTGGATGAATGATGAGTTAATTAATTTATTCCATGGTCCATACCAAGGGCCTTCACAATGAACTACATCCCCAGTCCTTTTTATTTTTTTATTTTGAGGTAGGGTCTCACTAAGTCACTAAGTTGCCCAGGCTGGGCTCAAACATGGGATTCTCCTGTCTTAGCCTTCCAGAGTGCTGGGGTTACAGGCATGTCAACATACCCAGATCAGCGGTCCATTCTTTAAGGAGGTGTTCCATGTTTTTGGATAAGCTTCTGTCCTTATTTGCATAAAAATATAACTGAATAAAGATACATCATGCAAACTATTCACATTTATCAAAGACATAACATTGGGAGGAATGCCTTACTAGATGATGGAATGAATGAGAGAATAAAATGATATGTGTATTAGATATGTTTATGCTGATATGATATTATTTTTGGATCCTAGGCCAAATATTATAAGGTGTGACCTAACAAACATAGGATTTTAATCTTGGAAAATCAGTTGCCCACAATTAGACAGTTTTAGTGAACAACTTGTTCAGTGTAGATCAATATTACAATGTGTTTCTCAAAATTCTAAGTGTACAATGACTGTGCTGACACCTGGAATGAAGATTATCATGGTCCTGTTCCACCCTGCTCAGTCTGGAGCACAACCAGGAGTGTGCTCAGATCTGAGAGCCAGACTTAATAACAGAGCCAGACCAACTTGTCAGCTGCAGAGTGACCACCAAGAAGGACAGATCAGAGAGACAGAGGGCATATCGAATATATCAAATATTTGATTCATGTGTGCCCTGAGGACTACACTCAGACTAGTACCTTTAAGTTACAGGGATATAGACTTAAGAGGAAAATCTTTGAAATAATCAGAGCCAACTGTAAATGACTTGGGCTATCTCAGAGGATTCTTGTCATTAAAGCATTGGGAGCTTGCCCTGGCATTTAGCCAGAGTATTGTAGAGTCTCACACCACAGCCAGTCTCTGCCTACTCTGAAAGTCTATGGTTCTATGATTCCTTCTGAATAGTCTGAGTCAGAAGCAGGCTTCATTTTGCCTTTCATGTGGTCAGGGATGAGGTTTGGCCCTCTAATGATTCTGAACTTTAAAGAAGGAGAAGAGAAGTGCTTGGGAACCTGGTGCCCCCATTATTAAGTGTTGCTTAATTAAAGTGTTGCTTTATACTCACCTGGGGCTGGTCGGGGCTTTTGGGATTCCAAGAAATTGTAGCTAAGGATAACACCTTGCTGCTCCCTCCACCATCCCATCTTGGAATCTTTACTCTGATGCTTTTTCTGTAAGGCTTTTTAGTGCTACTTTTCAGTGCCCAGGAGAGCAGCAAGAGGGCTCTCTAAATCTTCTTTCTCAAAGAAGAAACACAATTTTGATTCTAGCTAAAGCCTTCTGACTGCCCAACCAGTGTATCTTGTGAAATTTTTTTTTTTTTTTTTTGGGTTTTTCTCCGGTACCAGGAACCGAACTCACGACCTTGCGCTTGCCAGGCAGGCGCTTTTGCCGCTGAGCTAAATCCCCAGCCCCTTATCTTGTGAAATTTTGATTTGATTCACTGGGGCAATCACTTCACATCTTCTCTTTGCATTGAAAACTCTGAAGTTCTCTCAAAAATACTCTGGTATCTCAATAAATATATGCACATATGTTATCTATACTAGTTTCACAAAAAAATCTGTGACATCCAAATGTGAAGCTCAACGAGGTCAAAGTCTAACACTGAGAGAAGGGGAGTGGCAGGGCTGAGACTCCACCTTTGACCTCAGGATCAGCTTGGTTTTCTCCACATTGGTCCTCTTGGATGAGCTTTCCCTTCTTCACTTTCTTTTATCTTCCTTCCCCTAAGCTCACCTTCACCCTTATTTGGATTCTTTTCCTTCTTCCCAGCTTCCCCAATTTTTACTTACGATATTAGAGGCAGGACAGGGAGGGGAAGATAGGGGCTTTTAAGCTGTATTCTCAGGACAAAAATGAAGAAGTAAAAACACACCCAGTATGTGGGGGAAAGGATTTAATAGAGGAGAGAAAAAAAAAAAAAAAAAAAAAAAATGAGGCCGGTTAATTCCAAAATTGTTTTCCTAACAAGTGAATCTATCCTAAAACTACAAATGGCCAAAGACACATTGTTGGGAGGGAATGAAACCTTAGCCAGGTAAGGACATTGTACCTGGTTGCTTTTAATGAGTTCAGATCTTTTTATATCTGATGAATAATACGAATTAGATAACAAAGGTTAACAAAGGTTACTTCAGATAGTAACCTGTGAGAAATTAAGGTACTCTCAGAGTTCTAGAGGACAAAAATACAAAGGTAAATGTAGTCCCAGTTTTAAAAACCCTTGATAGATCCCAGTATTTAAAGACAGGTTAGCTTTGTGGTCCCCAGCAGTCTCAAATAGACTCAAACAAAAGGATGTGAGCATTTAGAGGAAAAAAGCAGTGACCGCTACTGAGAAACAGTATTCTGCTAAATTATCTCCTTGCTCCTTGGGTTCGTAGACCAAAGATTCCCAAGAAATTTGACAGTCTTTTGGGTTAGGTTGTGTTTCCCTGTTTTATATTTCAGCAGCTTCCTTTTCTTTGGTTACATTTGTGTTTATAAAATTACTTGTTCAATGTTTGACTTCTTCAGTAGTCTCAGAGTTTGGTGAGGGGACAGTAGGACCATTCCTGACTAGTTCACTGCTATATCCATAGCTCCTGACTAAAATGTACTTATAAGTACTTACAGGTACTGACTAAAAGAAAAAAGAACTAATTACTCAATGAGTAAATGGAAGAATAATGAGCTGAATAATACATAGATTTACAAGTGATTACACAAGTATATTTTAAAGTGTAGTAAGTTATTAATGACAATCTAATGAATAGTTCTAACTATATCTTTCTTAGAAGAAAAGATGAGGGAACAGCTTCATAATATTAGATTTGACAATGATTTCTTGGCTGTGACACCAAAAACAGGCAAGAGAATGAAAAATAGGGTAAGTTAGACTTCATCAAAAATTTTAAAAACCTGTTGTGCACAAAAGAACACAACAAAGTGAAAAGGCAGCCTGTGGGATGTGAAAAAATACTTATAAGTCAAGTCTGATAAGGATTGCTATTCTCAATATATAACAAGCATCAGCAATTCAATAATAAAAACAAATCCAGCTCAAAAATGGGCAGTGGACTTGCATAGACATTTCCCCAAAGATACACAGATTTCCACACAGATGGAAAAGATTCTGAACATCATTATTTATGAGAGAAATACAAACCAAAATCACGAGACATGCCCTGAGATGGAAGCTTTCATTAGCATGGCTTTTATTAAAAATAAAATAACTAGTCAGAATAACAAGTGATGACAAAGACATGAAGACATTGGAACACTTCTACATTTCTGGTAGGAATATAAAAGGATGCAGCCACTGTAGAAAACAGTATGGCCATTCTTAAAATATTAAGATACAATTCTCATGTGATCTGGTGATTCCACTTCTGGGCATATACTATACTCAAAAGAGGGGACTTAAACATGTTTGTGTATCCATGGTCAGCAGCATTATCACAGTAGCCAAAAGGAGGACATAACATAAAGGCCTACCCATGATTAATGGATAAGCAAAGTATGATATATACATATAATGAAATATTCAGCCTCAAAAAGGGGATGTAATTCTGACACATCTTAAATCTTAAGGACATTTTGCTAAGTGAAATAAGTGAGATACCAACAGACAAATAAGTGAGATACCAACAGACAAGTGATTCCACTTGTATGAACTACCTAAAGTAGGCAGATTCACAGAAGGTAGAAAAGTAGTTGCCAGAGCCTCAGGGAGGAAAGAACTGGGAGTGATTTCATGTGTACAGAGTTTCAGTTTTGCCTTGTGAAAAAGTTCTGGAGATGGATAGTGGTGGTGGTTGCACAAAAATGAGAATGTACTTAATGTCACAGCACCTTCATATACATTTAAAAATGTTTAAAATTATAATTTTATGCTATATGTTTTTACCACAATTTTTTTAAATGGGGGAGGGAGCAGAACCTTAGGACTTTATTCTGGGCCTTTTTATCACTAGGAAGAACATCTTAACTGCTTTTGAAATAAAAATTATAGAAAACCAATACAAAGAGTGTTAAGTTTCTAAGATGTTAAGATACTGCAAAAGCAGATCAAAATGAATACTGAAGTTAGATAAGAATAGTGGTATAATACTGAATACAGGATTAAAAAGAAAAGTATAGAACTAGAAGTAATGACTTTATATGAAAAAAATCTTGGGGTTTCCATTTCCTAAAGTCCAATGAAATCCTATAGCAAGACGGGAGAGTACATTTTGCCTATTAGTAAAACTGTGCTCTGTTAAAAGGAGGTATTAATCTGCTGTGCTCTGAGATGATTGATCAGACTGGGACACCAAATACTTACTTTGGTTCTTCTTTGAAAGTTTGTATAAACTGATGAAACTATGAAGATGGTTAGGGAAATCAAAACCAGGTCTCATTGGTGTTGATTACTGGAGTAAGGGATCTGAGCTTGGGAAAAAGATAATTAGGAGGGACATAACTGTCTCAGTTATCTGAAAGGTTGGCATATGAAATAAGGACTGTTCTTATTCTGTATTTACTCCTCACAGCAGAATTGGGACCAAATTTTTAGGTGAAGAGCCAAAAGAAAGCTGGTTCATTATGTAGCAAAAATTTTTAAGTATTAGACTGATGACATTCAATAAAATGGTCTGCTGTTACTGGATGGCTCAATAAAGGCCCCCGTCCAGGACACTGGAGAGCAGTAGGTCTGTGCTTTTGATCACCATGGATTCTTTTTTAGTTTCTTCAAAAATCTTGGTATTATGTTTGACTCCTACCTCTTTTCTCCTGCAGTATCTAAGGAAGTCCTGGCACTGCTTCATCCACAACTGTTTTGACTTCACCTTTTACTCTCCATCATGTTGCCAAGGACCTCAGCTCTTTGACTACACAATACTGTGTGAGCTCTCAGTCAGCTCTTTCAGCCTATGGGTGGTCCCTTGCTTCAGTCCATTCATTTTATAAAATGTCTATCATGTAATTATTCTGATCAAGACCAAAGAGTGGGTCCCAGTTACTTCCTATATTAAGATAAAATTCCTTTTTTAGGTTTGAATTTTGGGTTTTTTGGGTTTGGTTTGGATTTTTTTTGGTTATATTTCCCTCCCTTCTCAATTTCACATTCTATTACCCAAAGAGTTGCTTTGGTTAAGCCATTCCCTTCGATGTCATCTGGCTTGTCTTTACCTGCTCATTCCCACTTCCATTCCCTCATGTGTGCTGTCTCCCTGTGTTTCCTTCACCCCCAGCTTTTTTATCGGGTGTACCCCGTACTGAAACTACCATAACATCTTTTTTGGCCACCCAAGCTCACACCAATCCTTCTTTTCTCTCATTTAACAAATATTTACTGATCTTGCAAGAGTATAGATATTAGACAATATGCTGGAGAGCAAGTGATGAGCAAGAAAAATTGGGGCTCTTGATCTTACAGAGTGGATGAGATAAAATAATTTTTATGAGGGACACAAACTGATACTATAATACAGAATGACTGTGTGTGTGTGTGTGTGTGTGTGTGTGTGTGTGTGTGTGTGTTGGTAGGGATAGGTTTGTATTTTGATGGGCCTCTTTCAGAAGGTGACAAGTTGGAACCTGAAAGATGTGAAGGAGCCAACAGCCGGGAAAGGCTGGAGTCAAGGTAGCCAGGCTGAAGAACCACAGTATGTAGGGCTCATGCAGCAAGAATTGCTCAGCACATTGGAAATACTGAAGTAAGAAAGGCTTGGCTGGAGCATACTGGGTGAGGGAAGAAGGGCATGAGGTGAAGCCAGAGATGCCTGGGGCCTGGTAGGCATGTTAAAGGCCGTGGGTTTCACAATAACTGCATTGGGAAGACATTAAAGGATTTTAAGAAAGAAAGTGATATATATAATTTATACTTTTTTTAAAACTGGGGATTGAACATCCCCAGCCTCCCCCTCTTTTATTAAAATTTGAGACAGTGTTTCCCTAAATTGCTCAGGCTGGCCTTAAACTTGCTGTCCTCCTGCTTTCATCTCCGTAGTAGCTGGGATTACAGGCAGGTGCCACCATGCCCACCTGTGACTTATGCTTTTTAAGATTACTCTATCTACAGTGTGGAACACAGGCTGAAGGGGAGTAAAAGCAGTAGAGGTTATGAAAACAATGTAAGAGAAGGGGTGAAAGATGGTAACTTGAAGTACTGTAATGGAGAAAGTGGTTAGATTTCAGGTATGTTTTGGAAATAGATATAAAAAGATTCACTAGTGATTTTATGCAAGCAGTAAAGAATTAAGAGTGACTCCCAGCTGTTTGATGTGAGAATTATGTAGGTAAATGGACATATTCTTTTCAGTGTGATGGGGAAGTGGGATAATGGAGATTAGATTTTGGAGAAATTGAACAATGAGACATACTATGTTTCAGAGCTTTCTGTGAAACACCCAGAAAGCACTGTGAAGGTACCAGTTGATTACATGAGTATAGAATTCACATGAATAAACTGAGAGGAAGATCTAGCATTATCAGCGTACAGATAGTATTTAATGACTATGATTAGATGAATTGGAAGAGTAAGGAGAAGGCAAGAACCAAGTCTAGATCATGTTTGTATGCTGATGAAGATCTAAAGGGGGAGATAAATAAGGCAGATAGTAAGTCACATGTATGATAACATTCTTATGTCGTCTGTCTTTATTTCCAATTTAGTAATGATTTTTATATGGAATGTGAATATAGAACATGCTAATACTGAGAATAGAATACAGTCTTGTTCTGCAGTTATTCCTGTTATTGTCTCTTCAATTAGATGTAGGTTCCTTATAAGCAGCTAGTATAATCCACTGTGCTTACATGGTATGATGTTAGTACTTATTTCTTAAGTGATAGTAATACTTTCTTTAAAGGTTTAGCTAAAATGTTCGATTCTGTTGACAGGGCTACAGGTTAGATAGTTTTTCCTGGTTCATCTTTTGAATGGATATGATCTTTGCATTTTTTCATGGTGTTATCACTTTTAAATAATGATGACTGTATATTAAAGGCACTGTAGGCACCAAGTACAGTAGGAATGAAGAGAATAAACTAATCTTCAGTGCAGTGGGTT
Source organism: Chinchilla lanigera (assembly GCF_000276665.1). Classification (NCBI taxonomy): domain Eukaryota; kingdom Metazoa; phylum Chordata; class Mammalia; order Rodentia; family Chinchillidae; genus Chinchilla; species Chinchilla lanigera. The sequence goes on from NW_004955568.1 coordinate 780,381, forward strand.
GAATGGCATTTAGTTAATATATTTACACATTTTAGCATATTAAAGGTACATATACACTTACATAAATAAATTTGTTTATAAATTTTTTTTAATATCTCAACTACTGCTGACAGCTATTTAAATGAACTTTATCAAAGCCTGGGAGACCTTTTGTATTTGGAGAACAAAAGAAATCACAGTAATCCACAATCCCCTTTAACCGCATACATTTTGGCAGTGGTGATGACTGAGTCTGTATCAAGGTGCTGAGCCCTGCCCGACTACATTTGCCACTGAGCACTGAGCAGCCAGAAACCAGTACTGCAGGACCCTTGCGCACGGCTGAGAGCAAGTGCTTGGATCACAGACGGACTTGTGGCGATGGGCAGGAGTCTCCATGGAAAGGTGCTGCACAGCTCAGGGGCTGTGGAGCTACTATGTGTGTGGGAAGTGAGGAAAAGGAAAGCTCCTGGACACTTGGTAAAGATGACAAGAAAACACAGGTTCCCAGGAGATTTTTACAGGAAGAGCTTTGCTGTAGCACGTAAATAAATAAATTTATCTTTAAAACACCCAAAACTTAAATTCATCCTCATACAAATTAATTGAACACTGGTTACCACTAAGATTTGTTAGCTGCTTCTGCCCCAACCCTAGCTTGGCCACTGGAGAAGGAAGGAGGGTAGCCGGCATAGAACTGTGGGCGGGGGCTGTTTCCCAAGGTGTTTGGTTTTTGTTTTTCGACTCTTTAATCTTACCTTTTGTAAGATATGAGACTTAAATCTTCCAGAGCTACACACGATACATCAAATCATCTGTCTCAGCTTCCCCAACCTAATGTCCCACCCTACCCTCAACAAAGATTTGTACTGTACTTACCTTTTGCTGAGGCTAGGTTTTCTAGCCTATTCTTTTTTAAATATTTTTTTCTTTAGCCTATTATTTGGGCCCTGAAGATCCCTCATAATTGCTTGGGGGCTCTGAAGTAGTATTTTTGCAAGGGAAGCCTGAGTTCTTTTTGTTTGGTAAAATAACTGAATTTCTTCATGGTGTAAGTATATGAGGGCATTTCTGAAACTTCTTTGACTTCTTCCTGTAATCACACATGCACTTACCTTCTTCCTCTAGCATTTGGTTGCCAAGTATAGTTAAGCACTGAGCCAAAACATGGACAGATGAAGCGTGGCCACCTACAGGGCAGAAAGCAGATTCATGTGCATTTAACAGTAGCCCAGATAAAAAGCCACGTTAAACAGAAAGATAATTTTATAACATCCTCATAGCATACCTTCAGTATTATTTTATTATTTAACTCCAATATGAAATGTTTGGCCACCAACTGGCTTTTGGCTTTATACACCATTTGCTTTAAATGTGTTATTAAAAATTTACTACTGAATTAAGATTTCATGACTTTTCTTAAATATGAGTTTGTGACTTTGGAAAGAATTACAGATCTGGGCTAGAGAAAAGCAAGTGCAGTAAGGTTCAAGATGGCTAAACAGCATGAGGCATATAATACGTTTGATGTTTTTTAAAGCAAAAGAGGTAAGTCTAAGGATTCTGTAGAATACGCACCACAATGATCTTGTGGTTCCCTTTCCCACCTCCAGCCTCTCGTCCACATTTCAGTTTAATCATTTTTCTGAAGAGCCAATCTGATCACCTGATTGCCTTCTCTCTCTCTCTCTGTCCCTTTCTCTCTGAGTTACACCCCCAGGCTTCCTTACTTAAAACTCCAAGTCCAACTCCTTAGTAGGGTATACCAGGTTTTCCATGACCTCCCCACCCCTCTTCTAAGTTCATGTTATTTTTTACCTCTGCCTCCCTTATAGAGCCTGTCCTGTTCTACAGGCCCTTGCTGTTCCCATTTCCTCTTACCAATATTTTCCAGGAAATCTCCTTCCTTCAAGAGTCAGTTCAAAGATCACCTTTCCTTTGAAACTTCCTTTCTGGCTTATTGCACCCTCTTCACAGTTCCACTGCATTAACGTACCGTAATGGCCCATTTACTCACCTGTTTCTTCATCCTAGCCTCAGGCACCCACTTCTTCATTCTACCCTCAGCACCATTCTTGCCATGCAGGAGGTGCTGTTTGCTGAGTAAATGATGCATTGAGTTAAATACAACTCCCCTCTCCTTTCAGCACATTGAAGGTAGGTACTCAGAGAAGGAAAAGGGAAATGACTCAAGTGTACACAGTTTAAATGGGACACAACACCACCTTGCCTGGGGTCCTCCAGCTACTGGTTGAGGAGAAAGCAAGAAAGGAAGGAAGGAAGCAAGAGGAAGGAAGGAAGCGAGAGGAGGGAGGGAAGAAGGAAGGAAGGAAGGGAGGGAGAGAGGGAAGTTGGGAGGGAGGGATGGAGGAAGGAAGGGAGGGAGGGAGGGAGAGGGAAGTTGGGAGGAAGGGAGGGAGAAAGGAAGGAAGGAAAGGAGGGAGGGAAGAAGGAAGGGAGACAGGGAAGTTGGGAGGGAGGGAGGGAGGAAGGAAGGGAGAGAGGGAGGGAGGAAGGGAGGAAGGAAGGAAGAATAAAGCATTGAGCACCACTGTGGAGGTGCTATCAACAGTAAAGAACAACTAAAGTAATTTGTGTGGGCCACTGAAAAACAGAGTATTTTAAATACCCCATATCTAAAAATGTAGAACTCTAGATAGTGACCACACTAGCTGCACAAGTGGCACATCTACGAAGCCTGCTCTAATGAAGCCACTAAAGCATAATCACATCAAGCCATGTAAGAGAGTAAGAGGTTTGGAGAAATGTTGATGGACTTTTTAAAAAGGCTAGCTTTAAAATAGTAAAATTGTTTCAAAATGTATTTTAAGTTAGGGGTTACTTCAGTGGTCGAGTGCTTGCCTAGCTTACACAAGGCCTGGGTTCCATCCCCAGTACCATAAACATATAAAAATTTTAAAATGTTATTTCTTCATGCTACCCCTTGTATAAGACTGCTACAGTTGTTTGTTTTCATTTATATATGCAAACAAATTACTTCACCTTCTTTTAAGGAAAATGCCACATAAAGTACTCTTTCTTAGTCCTTAAGAGTAATGCTATAACCCACACCCCACTACTTACCCCTGGAGTAAATTAGCATGCAAGGCCCAAACTTTGGGATGCGGGAGGAGACTGGCTGAGTCTTCACAGGGTTACCTGAATCTGAAACATCATTATCACTCGCTGATTTTTAAAAACCTTGTCACTAGTTAGCCATGCAACTGGATCTAGTCTCTCAAAATATTTTATTTCATAACCCTAATGAATTAGAAATTGTTCTATTTAAACTCGAAATAAAGGGGCTGGGGATTTAGCTCAGCTGCACAGCGCCTGCCTGGTAAGCGCAGTCGTGAGTTCGATTCCCGGTACCGGGGGGGGGGGAAAAAAAAAACAAAAACACCCATAAACTCGAAATAAACTTGGCTTATCAGAAATCATGATGGAATGTTGTTAGCAAATACTGATAAAGTAAATGAAGGAAGATTTATGAAGCGTCTTTTAAAAATTCAACTAGTTTCAAATGGGAAAGTTCATCTGCATAGCTGCTAGTTCTCCAGCAGGGGGTATGGGAGATGAGCACCCCAGCAGCTGTGGCAGCTTCTTCCAAGGGTCCCCGACCTCTTTGCCAGCCCGGTGGGTACCCGCTGTGACCCTCTGCCGCCCGACTCCCTGCTGGAAGTACAATCGTGGAAGCACACACTGTTAGTGACTGCAGCACTATCACGTGCAGTGAAGAGTGGAGCTGCCTTCCAAACGAGACCAGTGGACAAACGCCAGTTTCCACCTAACCTTTAGGCTTTGTACTTGGGCTACCCATGGTTGCCTGTTATGTAGTTCTCGTCTATACAACCAAGTCCAGAACCCTAGGAAGATAGGTAAATTTTGGGGGGGAAAGTCATCTTACTCTTCTAATTTCTCTATAACATTTTTACCATCCAAAAGAGCAGATCTAATTAAGATTTAAACTTAGGAGCTCAGAGCTGCTTACTGCCTACTTCATAGGGCCCCTCACAAATCAGCAAGGTAACACACATAGAGGTGACTGACAGTAGCACTCATGTCTTCACCTCTACTTTTGTTACCCTGTGGCTCTTGTGTTACTGAGAAGACAGGACAGCTGCTGAGGGTGGGAAAAGAAAACAGCTTTCAAAGACATTGTTGGAGACAGGGCAACATTCACAGGTAAAACTTAAGACTGCGAAACACCAGTAAAGCCCAACTTACACAAGTTTATCTGCAGATGACTCTGCACCTGCTGCTTGCTTAAAATTCTCTTACCTAAGAGCAAACTTGTACACAGACACCCACTCAGTGAGCTAAAAACACCGACAACTCAAAGAAATACACACACCAGAACAAAATTAACTGCACAGAAACACAACAGCAAGTCCCCTGCAGGATACATACATACGTACCTGGAAGGATACAGTGATGCGTTGAAGGCATGTGTGGGAGGAAGTGAATGGTGCATATACTTAAGTGGCGCCGGCAGAGGTGACAGGCAGGAGGCGGCGGGAGGAGGCACAGAATGGACTACAAAAATCCACTGACTGGAAATCCAGGACTTGCCAGGGTAGTAGTATTTTACCTTAGCAAGATGCAAGGGACATCACATAGCTTATTTAAATGGCTAAAAATACACCTTTCGCCTTTTAAATTACTTCATACCTTTAAATTAGCTCTCACAAAGATTCCTAATACAGACCATTAACTACCCCAGAGGTAAAGGTCAATCATGGTAAAGGCTCTTCTGCTTATAACCAGGATTTTGTGAACGAGAAAGGAACAGCAGGATAAACCTGCCTGAGTACTCCTCACAGCAAGGAATAGCCTTTATCTGAGAAGCCCCTTTCAGACATCTCCCTGTCATCCCACCCATCAACTCCAATACAAGTCATCTCACCCATACAACTCCACTTTGTTTCTGGATCACACAGCAACCAATATGCCCAATACTAAGCAAACAGGAATCCAAATGAACAAAAAAAAGCAGTTCAATTTTGTAAGAAACAATATATTTTATTTTTCTGACACCACAGCTCTGGCAAGTGGTTTTGTACCAAATTTAATGGAGGTTACACAGAACGTTTTACGCATGGGAGGAGTAAAGGGAAGGAACCACAAAATTTAAAACAAAAACAAAAACAAAATCCTGGGTAGCTTTTAGCATGTGTTCCACTCCCACATTAATAAAATTCACTTGGTACTTTCTAATAAAAGGAGAACAGAAAACAACGTAGGCAGGAAGGAGTACACTGGGGAAGAGAAAAGGCTAAGGGGGAAAAGACCAGAGGGCATCCCCAGGACAGAGCCTTTCCTGCCAGGCCAGGAGGATGGTCAGCATGGAAGGTGAGGCTTCACTTGAGTTACTTTCCCAAAAGGACAACAGGTATTGCAGCTGCCAAAGGGTAGAGGAGAAGGAAGCAGAGGGTTGTCAGTGGGGAACACAAGGGATGGAAACACTTAACCAACCAAGGAGACAGGGCGGGTGGGGAAAATAAAAAACATGACGGTGGGTTTGTATATTGGGAGAGACAGTGCTGCAGAGCACTTGAAATGAAAAACAAATGTCCTAAGCTTCATTATTTTTAAAAAGAAAAATTTCCCCCCTCCCACACCCCTCACTGAACTTAGTTCTTTTTTTTTGTGCTTTTCATTAATACTCTGCTCTGAGGTCGTAGTTTGGTTTTTCTATACATTGGAGTTGAAAGAAAATAGTCCAAAGGTCTGAAGATGGATTCTCCACCTAAAGTAAACAGCCCAGCATTCCTGTTCTCCTCTTGCCCCAAAGACTAAAGTCTCTGCTAAAATCCCTTTTACAATATAGTACAGTACACACAAAAAAAAGCCCAAATCAAAAAACGAAAACAGAAAAGAATCCTGGGAAAAGTCAGTCCAAAGGACGTAAACATACAGAGAACGGTGCAACACATGACCGATGGCAATTCTCAAAGCACGGCTACAGATTTCCAAGAATAGGTGCCATCACGGGATACCCAAGTCCACAAAAATAATTTTTAAAAAATAAATCTTAAAAAAAACACACCTGTTGATTAAATGAGTAATTTGTTTTCAGGTAAATCCGTACATTCTCAAGTTCCCCCCTCCCCCAAAGCAGCCCTCAGGTCTGTGTTCTCTCCTATTGCATGACCAATAGTAAGTATGCCTGGAACTCCCTTCAAAGCAGCTCTCAGGACCTTGAATCTCATCTCGACAAGGATCGGCACATCCAATCTTAGCAGCTTAAAACATCATGTTTCCTGGGTTGCCAGGTCCTTGGCTAAATCCACCCATGCCCACATCAGCAGCCATGCCCCGGGGCCTCATCTGTGGGGGGATCATGATGTTCTGTTGGGGTCCCATCATGCCCTGCATGGACATCATCATGCCTGGAGAGCCCACAGGCCCAGGGTGGGTGTAAAGCCCCGCAGGCCCCCTATCTTTGCCAGGAATCATGCTCACGGCAGCAGCTGGATTGCTCATCAGGGTGGGCTGGCCAGGCATTGCAGATTGTGCTGGTGACATCATCCTATGGTGAGGTCCTATCATGCCTTGCTGGAGAAAGGCTGGTGGTCTCATTGGGTTATGGCCTGGCATGGATGGAGGAGTGCCAAGAGGGATGTCTGGAGTTCCTACTGGCCCTGGACCTCCCATGCCAGGTAATGCTAGTCCCATTCTGGGGGCTTGATCACTCATCATCCCCTGCATGTGCGAAAATCCAGGTCCAGGACCCTGGGGCTGTTTACGGCCTGGAACTTCTCCTCGAGGGAAATATTGCAGTGTCTGGCTTGGCTTCTCAGATGGAATAATGCGGGACAGATCAAACTCAGGTATTCCGGTGGCTCCAGGTCGGATGACCTCTTGTAGATCTGGGTCTGTAAACACCGAAGGCATGCTGTTCCCCAGGACAGTGAAGGAGTCGGGACCCCCTGGGCCTCCAGGCTTGCAAAGTGCTGCATCTGCTGAACTTTGGGGCAGGTTGCTGGGACGGCCAAGGGGGCCTTCTCCTGGGAAGCCCATGCCTCCTGGGAAGTTGCCTTGGCCTCCACTGGGACCATTGTGAGGGAATGGAACCTGCTGTGGAGGAGACTGTACTGGTGGGAAGCCCTGGGGAAAGCCCATCCGTCCTTGAGGTACCATCGGAGGCTCCTGGGACCCATGCCCCATGATAGGATTGTGTGACATCAAGCCAGGCCCCATTGGGACTCCATGAGGTGGTATGTTGGGTCCCATGGCATTCGGAGAGGGCATCTGATTGGAATGAGAAAGTGGCTGGGTCATTCCCATTGGGCTGAGGGTTGGCATCGGAACCACGGGATTTGGACCTGAAATTCGAGGATTCTGTGTATTAATGCCCATTCCTAGAAAAATAAAGATATCAAAGGAATCAACTCAACCAAAAGCAACTCAGAAAAGACCATAATAAAACAATTTAACAAAAAATTATTCAGCACCTATAATGTGCATGGTCCTACACTAGGACACATAAAAATAATTAACATATAACACGTAATCCCTACCATCAGTAAGATTGTAACACGTTTGGAGGCACACAAACCAACACCTCTACAAAGGAACAGATTGAGTCTTAAAACTATGATATGAATGTAAAGAAGATAACAAGGGAGAAACTATATGAAAAGTTCTAAGTTAATACACAAACAATACTCAAGACAGAAGGAAACAATTTGCCTTAGTGACTTAAGTATGGCCCTTTTTGGAGAAAGAGGGTTAATCATTCTGTAAGGCCAATTACTGAAAAAAAAAAAAAAAAAGACAAACCAAATAGATGTTATTTTCCCCACTGACATTATTTTATACTGCCTTATAAATTGAGTACTTAAAATTTTAGGTTACACAAAGTGCTAAAGAAATTGTATCTTTTAATGAAAAAAGTGCACAGTTTCTGCAGTTAGTCTCTGGGACATCTAATTATTTGGTTTCTCTATGGAATTACCATCGACTACAGGAGGAATGGTGTTTGTGCCATTCAGGGAACTTGTCCTAACCTGGTTAATTTGGGCTGCTGATGAATAAATAGCGTTCCTAACCACCAGAATAGAACTGCAACCAGAAACCTATGGCTGATAGTCACGATCCTTTTGCGGATCACCTTCACCATTCCAGATCATTTCCTGTTAATGAAGTGGGTGAGGGTGGGGCTGGGTATAGGAATGCAAGCAGGAAAAGGAAAAATTTTATCTCCCTAGCCCTAAACAATATGCTCCTCTAGGAAATAGGGACTTTCCATTGTCTGAAATAACGCAGCTGCTTGTGGTTTGAGGTTGCCTTTTCAGGAAAATACTTGAGAACTAAAGAGATTCCAATCAGCACGTTAAAACGAAATGGCTTTTAGTATTGCCACAAGAGGACCATGAAGAAAAACAAAACAAAACTAAAAAAAAAATCTAAAAATAAAGCAAAAACAACTATCCAGGTAGACGCAACAGAACTATAAAGCAACCTTTCTCACAAAAAATACAGAAATCAAGCTAATGAAGTATTATCTTCCTCTAGTCAGGCACTTTACTTCTACCTGAAACTAATTTAGATTATATGTTTGTCAACTTGTTCAACTTCTACCTATTACAGCCATTGAGAAAACTCTTCCTGAAATTTCTCTTCTGTTCGGCACCAGCTCCACAGCCCATCTTTCTTATTTCTTACCTGGCATATTATTCATTGATGGCAAGTTGGGGGAACGAGCTGGAGGGGAGTCGTCATCGGAGCTGGCCACAGTCTTGATGGCATCATGGTATAATGGGGTTGAACTGGGCATTGCAAACTTGGACATTCGAGACATCATAATTGAAAGTGGGTTCTGGGAAAGAGTTGGCTCTGGAGGCATGGTGTAAGGTGTACTAGAGGGAAGACTTCCAGGGATATTCACAGAGGCAGGCTGGCTGGCTGTAGGAGGTGGGGGGCCACCTAAGAGAGCAAAACAACAAAATAGGCAGAAAATTAGATTCCTTTTGAAGGCTATCAGGCCCTACGATTACGAACTAGCAAGCCTGGAATGAGACAGATGAGCAGAACAGTGTTCTTAGACCCTGGACACGAATCATCAATCTTCTAGTCAAGCTCTGTGTGCGTGCAGAGAGAGATGGCAGTGTGATACAGAGGTAATGGATCAAAAGATGTGAAGACAAACATGCCAGGAACACGTTAGAAATGTTAGTTTAAGGTTGGGGAAAACAAGGTTTACAGACCGCCATTTCACTGAAAAGAACATGAAATAAGTGGATCTCTTTCCCTTGCCAATCACAATTTAGAATTTGGCTCAGGTATTAGAATGCCATGAGCCAGTCTAGTGTTCCAACCCCAGGTATTAACCACATCACCCCACCTACACTCCTGATTAATTTCCCCAACCAAGGTGATTGAGCTTAAAAGGTCTGAGGGGGCTGGCTATTCCACTCTACTGCTTCAGTGAATTGCCACCCCACAGAGAGACAAACACTTTAGCTTGGTAGGATAAATCTTCTGTCTTATTCTGATTCTAGTCTTTCTCAAATGGAGACAAACCAACCCAGTATTTACACCCCAGTGCTACTTCCACTGACCACCTCTGGTCCCATTCACAAAACCACCATCAGTGAGAGCCTCTCCTAGGAAGAAAATACCAATAAATTGTAGCTGATCTGTGAGAACAGCAGTCTGTCAAGGCCAACGTTCTGGTAACTGTTTCTGTGGACAACACTTACAAGAAGCATGCAACTCTTGAAGCAGCCTCTTCTGGCTGGGCTTAGAGTTACACTCAGAAGTTCCTGACTTGAGGGCAACCTTCATGGGTGGGCCCAGGATTTAAGGAAGCTGTGTTTCTCCAGTATTCAGACGTTTTATTTCACCAGCATATATTCACTATACAAATGTAAATTACTCTATGAACTGACATATATTTGTCATCTTCCCTTATTTCAACAGTCTTATCTGATGTATGTATTCTTTGCCAGGATGGGACACCTGTGTGTAACCCTATGGAAGTATCATACACCCTGCCATAAATTTTGACAAAGACTGCTGCCTCTGATTGCATAATCAAGTTAAGACACCAATTTTCTTAAAATAACTGGATCAGGCTCTAATAATCTCTGGCTACAAGGTGCAACTGTGAGGATGCAAGCATACTGACCTGACTCTACACTTCCCAGCATGGCTGGGGAAGCCATGGTGAGGGGCGCTTTATGGTTTGGAGGGATCCCAGGACTCTGAAGGGGAGGTTTGGGAGAAGAGGTCCATCCAGGTGACGGGGCAGGAAGTGATGGAGACTTGAGGTGAACAGGTGAAGCAGCAGCAGACCCCAAGACAGGGGGGGACTTAATGGAAGCAGCAGCAGCTGGGCCTGCCAGCATGCCTGCCAGCTGCGATGGAGTCTGAGGGGACTTGAGGTTCCCCGAGGGTGAGCCCAGCATTGGGGACTGGACTTGATGCATCGTGGGAGACTTCAGAGGGTTAATGCCTGGGGAATGCACCTGGCTGCCTGCCACAGATATATCCAAGGGCTTCCGCCCCAGGCCGCGCTGAACTGGAGGAGCTGTGTTGAGGGTAGTGGGGTTACTAGAAGGGTTGAGAGGTAGTGGTGGCATATGACTGAGTCGGCTGTTAGTCCTTTGGTCGGGCCCAATTGGTTCTCTGAGATTCCGCAAGCCACTGTTGCTGCCTGGACCCTGAGACATGGGAAGGAATGGCCTGGGGCCCATGCCATATTCCTGCTGAGGGTGCTCACCAAATGGCAGTGGCACCATCTTCTGCTGGGCAGGCAGCATGTCTGAGCCACCTGGGCGTAATTTCATCATCTCCTCAGGGCCTGCCCCAGCCTCTCTCATCTTCTGAGGTATCATCTGAGAGTTGGATGCCATGTTGACATTTAGATTGACATCTCCCTTCATCCCACTAGAAACCATCCCAAACTCCAATTCCCGACCAGGGCCTATCTGTGGAGGCATTCCTTTTGGAAAGTCTCCCCTGGAAGGACTCAGAGGACCCTCAACTGGTATCCGAGGAAAAATGGGATTACTCCCAGGCTCCATGTGGCGCTGGGAACCTGGGATCATTCTGTTCATCTCCATGCTGGGCCTGATGCCTTCCATACTCATCCCAGGGGGAAGACCCAACTGTTTTTCTGCCAGCTGCTGTTGAAACATTTCTTCAGATAATCCTTGGGGATTTGGAAAGCGTTCCCCTCGGCCAGGACCACTGAATACACCCTGGCCAGGAGGGAAGTTTCGACCATCTGGGATTTTTGGCACATCATCTGGCCAACTGATTCCAGAAAGACCTGGTCTAGATGCTGGGTTGGGGACATTTGGCCCCTCTATTTCAGAGTTTATCATTCCCGCAAATCCAGGAAGGCGCATTTGGCTCCCTGGCATGTTCGGGTGAGGAGCCATGCCTCTTGGGGGCAGAGAATGTGAAATGTTGATACCATCAGAAAATGGTTCTGCACCTCCAGGGGCCCAGCCTTCGCCAGGGGTCATCTGGTATGGAGGCGGAGGCCCTCGGACCACTCCCCGCGGCCCGTGCTGATGAACCATCATATCCTGCAAGGAGCACTGCTGGACAACCACTTGTTCCTGCTTCCTCCTCTTCTCTTCATAAAACTCCTGCTGCAGTTTCAGCCATGCTATCTGCTCAGGAGTCATATGGTCCAAGTGATCGGGTCCTATGGGCCCAGACTGTGAGTTCATAGAAGGCGGAACCATTTCATCTGGAGAAAAGGGTACATCTCTATGTCCTTGAGGGCCAAATGGAGCTCCCACATCTGTTCGGGGCCCAGGTCCCTTACCTAGGCTTTGGGATTGAGCCATCATGGCCTGTATTGGCCCTTCTGGTTTTTTCTGAGGTCCATCTAATACCCCAGTATTCTGCTGAGGTCCTCCACTTTGTCCTCCTGTGAATTCTTTCTCATCAGGGAAAAGCATACGCTGGATATCTCTGAGAGTTTGTAAGGAACGCTCCCGGTGCTCCAGCTGCTCCTGAGACAAGCCATCAGGGTTCTCTCCCAGCGTGGGGGGCTCACCACTGGACACTGGTGGAGGTGGGGGGGCTTTGGGATCTGCTGAAGAGCTACTGCTCCCCTGGGAGACAGGGGTTACTGCTCGATTGTTGGGTGTCGAGTTTGGCCCGGTACCATCTGGGGGCAGTGGAGTGGAGCTGGCAGGACTGCTCACTGAAGGAATCAATTTATTTTCTACCCCAGGACTGTCCCGGTCCAGGGGGCGTTGGGGTGCTGCAGGCTTGGGTGCTGGTGCCGGAATGGGTGGAGTTGGCTGTATTCTGGTGTTCTGAGCAGAATTCTGGTCCTGGTTGGCTGGAGCTGGGGGTTGTTGTGGAAGAGGTTTTACATCATTCCGAAGGGTAGATATCTGTGTGTTCTGAAGATAAATAAGCTTTTTAAATCATTGGTAAATTGACCAGAAGGGCAATTAAAAGAGCAAAATACGTTATAAAGGACTTGTCTCAGTCACATAAATCTACATTGATACCTCTTTTCCAAAGTGTTGGTGTACAACCCTTCTTTGGCCTCAGAGACCCTTTTAGTTTTCAAACCTTACTGTCAAACAGCATCCTTTCTCCCATGCTGAAGATCAGGTTTCAATAACTTTATAAGCATGCCAGGGGAAAGCCACTCTGCCAAAGTGAATACATTTGGGTATCTATTTCGAGGAACAGGTTTGATATCACATGTCTACTACGTGTTTTTGATTCAGTGAAAGATTAGCTCCTTGGTATGTGGGAGGCTATACCTAACACCTTTTTCTTTCCCCTGGAAGTACAACCAGGTATGCAGACTTCTCACTGTCACTCAAAAGGTCTGATGTTTCCAACTGAAAGGGAAAGTGTAAGTGCTTGCAGCTTTACACTTTACCAGCCAGAGGCAGCAGGGAAGGCTGCTCCATTTTAATGTCTCCTCTAGCAAGGTGACTACTGAAGAACTCCCTTCCCTGAGTTTCCAGGAGCCCTGACATCTCTGGTTTCTGTTTTCAGTTTGTGATCACTGATTCTATATTTGATTAGAATTTGTATACTAATTGTAGTAAGATAATCTGCAAGCAGGAAGCGTCTGTGGAGAAATCTGAGGCTATCTTGCTCATGGTGTCTCTTGATCTGTTCTTTCCAATACACATCAGGCTCCCCTTTTCAACAGGCTGGATGATTGCCTTATTATTATTTATTAAGTACCACTGCTATGTGAAGTCCTGATTATAAGCACACTTACTCACAATAGGTGTCATGGATACTATGAATATTTGGAAGAGGGATGTACATGTTCTGGGTCTGAATTTTAAGAGAGCTGAGACTTTAGGGTACAGAAAGGTCCAGTTTACAGACTGTCTCAGATATCTTTCACCTGCCTCCAGTGAGCTGCCTGATACTTTTCTAGTATTCATTTGCTCCTACTTGTTCATTTAATGCAGCTGTGTTCACAAATCCCCAAGGCTTACTCTTACCATCCTATTTACCTGTATGTGAATCTGTATACAAGTCATTATGTGTATCTATGCCTATGGACAGTTTAGGTTTCATATACACAAAGACATAGCTTTAAATGTTTGTAGCGGGAAATATATTTCACTTAGAGGTAACAATACAATGCACACTTGTCTGTAGATGAATTTGTGAGGGTAACACTGCTGAATTTGTATGGTCAAACGTGCATTCCACCCCTGCAATTCCTTTAGTGGTCACCTTAATTTTCCTTCTAGTGCTATTTTACCCTTGGTTTTGTTAACCAGGATTTGTTTGTTTATTGCAAGTGGGTACCAATTTCACTAATCAACTATAACAGAAGAAACCATTTATTATTACGTCTTTCCTTTTAGGTTTGGAGCAACGGATTATCATGAATTCTCTCAACTCCTATCCTGATTTCATTTTAGTACCAGAAAACGTGGAGGTGACAATTGTATTGAGAACTCTCATGACATCAACAGACTATTGGACTGAGCCACACACTCAGTCCCTCAGTGTGTGGGTATATGTACCCACACACTCCAGGATAAGCAGTATTTTCAATACAGTGACACCCATCGTCTACCCTTGAATAGCAGACATGCACAAGGAACAGGCAATTCCTTCTCTAAGTCTAGCAAAGGCCAAGCTCTGTTATGTCCACAGAGATGGAGATTTCTATGATACATAAAATAGACAAGATGTCATCTATTTTATCTTGAATTATAATTTTGATCACTTACTGTCACTTAACTTTTCTCATATTTTTAAGAACAGGCAGTGTCAGATTTTAGGCTTTCTCCAAGCAGGGGCTGTCTTGAACTTCTTAAGAGTCTACCCACAGCATTTGGAGCATGCGTTGAAAATCTAGACACAAGAAATGCTACCAGTTCAATTTGGCAATGTAGATGTATTAAAACACTGCACGCTTTTACAAATGCAGTCTGCTGTAGGTGCTTAAGATCCAGACAGGAAACAGATTAATATTTATTATAATTTTAGAAATAGCAAGCAGTTAAAAAGCACTCAATGATTCTCACTTGAAATAAATAATAATCATCTTGATCACTAAGACTCTAACTGCAGATTTTTTTTAAATTTTATTTTAGAAATTAAAGGAGGAAAATACTAACAGACCGACAACATTTCACAAAATAGCATAGGATCAGAATTATTATCATGTCCTGCAATAGCACAGTTTTAATTGTCGCTTTTTTGTGTTCTTGAACCAACTCTAAGGGTATTTGGGGGCTTTGGGGGGGCTTTTGTTTACACAGGGGATTGAGCCCAGGGCTGCTCTACCACTGAGCTAAAATCCTAGTCCTTTTTTTTTTTTAAATTTTATTTTGAGGTAGGGTCTTGCTAAATTACCATGAAAAGACTCTAATTTGTGATCCTCCTGCCTGAGCCTCCCTCAGTCCAGGGATTACAGGCGTGTGCCACTGTGCCCACTTTAGTTATGTTTTCAAAACCTGCTCTGACAATGGGTATGGAATTCAGATTTTCCTAGAGATGGGTTTCATGAAGAAAACCCTAAACAATTTGTAAAACTCCTCTTTTATTTTGCACCTTCCTCCTCTAGTAATTCATCAATCTCTCAGCATCTTGGTTAAAAATCTAGTATAGAGACACATGCTTAAGACCCCATAATGCCAGGATTAGGTTAAATGCCCAGAATGCAGCTCATGCCACCTAGACTGACTCTCCCCTGACAGTTTAACTCACCATTCTCCCTCCTTTTCAGTCACTGTAGAACTAAGTCAGTATTCTGTATCTAAAACAACATACCAGAGGGGCTGTGCTTCTCTCTGTCTTGCTGTTAGAGATGTTCTGAATGTGGAAAGAGATGATCGTTTCAACCTGGCCCTTCAGTACAGCTTCTGCAGCTCTACAAATACAGAAGAGACAGTACATACTAGGACTCATTTCTGTTTTACTTACTGTAATCCCTAACCTTAAACCCAGATTGGACTTGTAAGGGAAGGAAAACAGACGTATATGTAAAGAGCCACCAGAAATGCTGAATAAGAAGAAATCAAGGAAAACACATTTCATTATTTACTTTTCATGGAGAATCCTACTTCAAAATCCCAAACTGAGAGGTGAACACCAAATCTTAGTACCTGGGGACAGCAACAGTCTAAGGCTATTGATATTCACCACTTATTTGAAGTGGGAAAAAAAAAAACTATATGCACAGTATTTTTTGACAAATAAAAATTCATTGGCTTACCTATCCACTAGAAACATATATAGCAAAATGTTCACAGTAGTTATCTGTGAATCTGAGATTTTTTTCTTTTTAGTTGTATTTTCTAATTATCCCACTAGCGACGTTTATTACTTTGGTATCTGAAAAAGAACAATAGTGGAGCATGGTGGTGCACTTCTCTAATCCCAATACTCTGGGAGGCTGAGGCAGAAGGATCCTAAGTTCAGGTTCAAACTGGGCAACTCAGTGAGACCCTGTCCCAAAGGGCGAGAAGGGATATATGGCTCAGTGAGAAGGCCTTGGGTTCAATCCCCACTGCAATCAATCAATTGATAAATGGTAGGCTACAGAACAGTGGAAAGAAAAGGGTGTATTATGCAATCAATCTCTTCTGTATTTGAAAAAGGTGTATGTGTACATTTGTGTAAGGACAAAAATTTCTGAAAGAAAAGCCCAGGAAGTATTATCAGTGGATGCTTCTGGAAAGTCGGGTAGAGGAAAATTTGTATTTTATTTTACCTCTTTTTGTTCTATTAATGTTACATGATATAATACAAATGAGTTTTTTTTAAAAAGGCCACTGCAATGGGAACTTATGTCCCCACATACAGAAGCCAACCCAACCATCAACTTACTTATTGGCCATCTCAGTAGAAAACACATATACCACTTTGGCTGGAGTCTTCTGAGCAGGTGTGGGCTCTGGAGCAGTAGTCTGGCCATGGGAGGGTGTGGAAGACCTGGGAACTGTAGCAGTTGATGGGGTCATCGAGTGTGGTGTGTGCTGGGAATCCTGGGACTTTATGTGTTCCGTGGAATTACATTCTAAAGGAATGAGAAGACTCATTGTCATAGACAGAATAAAACTCTTTTCTTTTCTGCCAGCATTTATAGCATCACAACGCAAACCCACCTTGAAGATTTCAAGGAGAAAGGTACTTGCTAAGAGGGAACCTTTTCTTCTATTCACAACATTTCAAATACTCATCTCCTTAAATGCCTCATTATAAAGCACTCTTCCCCCTCCTCTTTAATTCTGTTACACATCTTTCAGATATTACCATAACTGTTCCTCCTTCTTAGCAACTATTTGAACCTTTTAGACTTGACTAGATGCCACTGCTAACTGATGTTACAGTCCCCTTATTCAGCATTGATCAAATTTTATTCTAAGTGTTTAATGATCAGTTTTCTAGATGCATTTAAATCTTTAAACAACTGTATCAGTCTTGCTGATCATGGTGCCCCCTAAACCAAGGAAGCCTTCCAACACCTGGGGAGGGAAATGGGGAGACAAGGAGGGAGGAGAGAAGAGCAGAACAATCAACCAGGCTTTCATTTTCAATTTGCATTGGGAAAACATACTTCCATTTCCTGAATACCATACTCATTTTCTGGCCTACAGTTTAAGATTTGTGGTCTTACATAAGGGAGGAAGAAAGCCTAAACTTTAGCATATCCCTTCCTGGTTTACTCTATTTTAGTGCCTGCCAAATCTCTACCACATCTGGTAGCCACTCATTCCTGTTACACTGAAATCAGCTGTGACAAATCTGGACTAGTGCCAGGGTCATTAAGGATTCTTCTGTCTACAAGCCTGACAAAGTGGCAACCAGAGAACACAAAATCCAAGCCTTGGATGATTGCTCTGATGAAGAAGAGTAATGGATGACAGAAAAACTGATCTAGTATGGGCCACTGGCATAGACAACTGAGCTACTGGCTTGAAAGTGAAGCACAACAGCACACAGGCCAGAAACATGCATAAGAATGAGGTTAGACTCATGAAACATCCTGCCAGACCACACATATCTTCACGAGTGGGAACTCTTCCTCAAGGTAGTTCTACACTTCAGTAAGTGGAAAAAGAACTCCTGAATCTGACACCTATTCTCCCACTGGCTGATACTAGCTTCTCTGGCCTTCACCAAATGTCAGAGACCTTCCCTCAGGAACACCTACTTCCCTCTAGTCTCAAAGATCTTATAGACATACCTTTAATGTCAGAGTCATCGTTTGGAGTCCCAGGATCTCTCTGATCAAAGGAGTCGGCGGAAATACTTCGCTCCCTTCTCCCCTTGCCCTTGGCACCATTTCCAGCCCCATTCTTCAGCCCCATGCTCCCACCTGGGCCAGGGAGTGCTTTAGGGGTATGGCCCCCACTCTTGGAGTCACAGGGGGATGGCTGGGATTGGCTGGCTGAGCCCCCCTGTTTACCCTGATTGGAGAATTTGGAATCCAGCTGGGGGTTTCCAGATGGGGACATCACTGTAGGGGGACGGACCATCACCTCCTGCTTTGACTTAGGGCTACTAAAAGAAACAAACAACAAAAAGAGATCAGACACCAGATACAGCTGGCAAGTACAAATTAGGGAACAGCGGTTTCTATTGTGGGTCAAGGAGACCCTGAGGACTAAATAACCACACACATTTTCCCTCGGCCTTGCTTGTTCCCTCCACCCTGGCTCCCATATCAGAGGTATCAACAGAGAGAAGGATCAAGCACAGTGGCCTGCCAGGTCTCAGGAACCCTGCAGTCACACAGGGACCCATCTCTAGGGCTTCTGTCAATAAAGGACAATGGTTTCTATGTACATAGAGAAGTGACTCTAACACTAAGACTAGCTCAGAGCAAACAAACAGGCATCGTTAAGATCAAAATACTACCCACCCCCCAGCTGATGACGAGGAACAGCTGTAATGAGAGCCCACTCTGCCTGCTGGAAAATGTGAGCAGGTCCAGGACAGCAGGAAGAAAACCTGCAGGTGCCTGTCAGGTCAGGAAACCCTCCAGGGCGCAAATCTTTCCCAACAAGCAGCATCGCAGCACAGCCGTATGGACCAACCACTACCCTTGCAGCAGGAGATGGCGGTGTCTTTTAGGATAATAAGTATGGTGGAACAGAGGAAAAACCTTCATATGGCAGTCAGGATCTTAGGCATCCTCACTATTCTTAACCTGTTTCCTCATGTACCAAGCTTAGCAGATTGTACTAGTTCAGTGGTAGCAAACTTATGGCACATGTGCAAAAGATGTTAATGCATGAGTTGTTTTTTCTAAACTAAAACCTCAGTATTCAGGTTTAACTGCAGTGTTGGCACTCTGCAATAAATAAGTGGATTTTGGGTTGCAGTCTGGGCATTTGGTTGCTAAAAGGTTTGCCATCACTGTTGGTCTGTAAGATCTTTTTGTTTGTGCTTTGTCAAGGAGGGGGCTAGTGAAGAGGAAAGGTCAGGGAATAATGGGTAAAAGAATACCACAAGAAAACTCTAACAAGCTTTATTATCCTGTACCATTCTATTACTATTTATTTTTTTCTCTTCCTTTCCCATTTGGATCTCATTTGCTTCTAATTTAACATACTATTCCTCCATTGAATGTGGTCCACCTATGACGTCCCCAACAAATGGCAGTTGGAGGCTCTGGCCCTTACCTCTGCGTGTTTCCTGATGGAGAGTTCCTCACTTTAGGATTACTGGAATGCATTGATTGAAATCCTGAGCTTGCAGTCTCGAGCAGGGATGGGCTCACCGAGTTCCTCTCGGGCTGCAGCAGAAGCAGCTGCTGGAGGCAGTGGCAGTGGCCCACTGCTTTCTTGTGCGTCCCTTAGTGCTGGCTACCTGTATGCCTTTTTCCTCTTTGTTTTTCTCTGCTGTGGAATTGGGTCCTTTCCCCTCGCAGCTCCCGCATTCTCTGGGTGTGTGCCTCCTACTGCCAAAGGAAAATCTCGCATCTCCAGGGCACGCTGCAGGAAAACGCCACCCCCCAAAGAAAAAAGAAAAGTTGAGAACAAAAATGAGACATAAAACACCTATACAACAGGACCACGGTGAAAACAGCAACTCAGTGAAGTGGCAGCTAGATCATTCCTCAGCTGCCATCAGGGTTAAAGCAAAGGGCAATGCTCTTATTCTACCCATAGGCTCTAGTGCTAAAGCAACTGAAGAGTGACTATGACTTTCTGTCCTGCATACAAGCCTCCTACCCAGCAGCATGTACCAGACATTTGTAAGCAGAGGAGAAAAACAGTTTTATCTTTAGCTATATATTTTTCCTTCTATTTCTCTACTTCTGAATATAAAAGTCCTCAAAAACTAGCGTTTTTCTTTAAAAAAACAAACAAAAAACAATACTTTGGAAGCACTGGATCCTGGAAATCCACAGTGACTCTGGTTTTCAGCTCTGGTGGCAAACAATGGCACTGAAATGTAACAAACCCACCCGATTTCAAACCATGAAATAAATGAATCTATGCTTATTTTCTCAGGACCTCAAGGGTAAAGGGACATTAAAGGAGGTACTTCTGAAAACAAATATTGAGCCAATACCAAATACAATCGGTTCTGCCCCCTCATTTCTTTGATCTTTCTATTAAATTATGCCGAGAATGTGTCTTGAGTTCCCACTGCTTAGTGACAGGGACTAAAGGCATGGGTATTCACGGAAATCATCCACAATTTTGAAGGTAAAAGAACATCTTTGAAAGCTAAGATATTTTTTGAGCCAATTTTTAGGTACTTTGACGTATAAAGGTCAAGAAAATATTCCCATACCTAGCTACAGAACAAATGATAAAGCCTTTTATTTAGGGAAGCCAGGACTAGTCCAGGGAACACCAAGGTATACTTTGAGTCACTACTCCCTCCAGGGGAGTTCTAGTATAGTTTTCTCCTAACCACCATTCCTTCTCCTTCCCTTCATTTACAGCTCTCTTCCTGATGGAGCGATTACAGTCCTGAAGGCAAACACTAGGCACTGAATTAATAGCTAAACAATTAAAAGGATTAGAAAAAACTCAGGTGTTATAGCTTACAGATACTCTGAGGAAGGACAAGTTAAAACAGTGGTGAAGAACCTATGGCATGTGTGCCACAGTGGGCTATCTGTATCATTGAAAGCTCTAAAAGGTTTGCCGCCACTGAATTATGATCTAGGTGTTGGCAGTACAATCACTGTTAAGTGTTAAATGTCTATTTCTTCATTTAAAAATTTGCAAATAGTCCCAACAATTTTACCTGGGACACTGAAAGGGATTCATGTAAATTCTGAGTGCACACAATTATATTTTCTCCTTTTCTAATAAAGAAGGCAGGAAAAAAAACTAGAATAAAACACAGAATGTGTTTATGCTGATCTCATGCAAAAGCATTCTAGAAACATTTTGGTCTTAATTATATTTAAGGTTGTATTTTTATCCCCTACTACCTTTCAGCTTTTTTTCCAGTTTAGAGTATATAATGGATTACAGTTGTCAAAATCAACATATAGGATCATAAACTATTTTGTAACTTCTCACTAAGCATCCGGTAGAACAGAAGTAGCAAACGAGCTGCGCATGGACAAAACCATCAGAAAACCTTTACCTTGGGATAAGAAAAGCAGTTGCCATCCATATAGTTGTCCTGTTACTTCTGGTACTTTCTGTCTGTATCACATACTGTAGCACTCAATCCATGTCCCAACTAATCCTATGTGTACATTTCATCTCCCTTGGAAGACTGTGTTCTTTGAAGACAAGAACCTTGTTTTCAAGACCTCTGCTTTTTCTATAATACTTGGCATGAGGTACTAAGAATACAGTGAGGTTCTGTGACTACTCAGCCTCTCACAGAATGTAAACACCTAGCATTTGTATTGCACTCTTCTCCAAAGAAATACAAAACATATTACAAATATCAAATCATCATATTAATCTTCCAGGCATTTATGATAAGCTGGCAGCAAAGATTATTTCTAATAATTATGCTGTAAACATAAAGTATGTTAATTTTCAAAGTATTTCTACAGAAAGTTTCTTATTCTTACAATTCACCACACTTTGATCAACAGGTATTTTCTACACGCTGACTAGAGCACACCAGGCACAAATGGTTTATCTCAAGTTTCCAATCAGTGATCCCAGGCTCTGGATCTTTCTTCTATGCCTCACCCTTACTTTATGGATGGAGAGACAGCACAACGGCTTAAACAAGCAAGGGTGCCACCCAGTAACTGGGAATAAAGTCCAGGTTTTCAATCCCTAATCCAAAGGAGTTGTTGAGAGAAAACTATCCCTAGCTTTAGCCTTTATGACAATAAGAACTGAGCAAAAGCTCCTCCATGTATCTTATCACATAGTTCCACCAAAGAAAATTAGACCCTTCAATAGGTAAGCACTCAACTGTTTGCCTTTAAGGACTGGAAAAGAGCTTTTACAGGATCATTATAACCAGAGAGAGACTATATTCCCCCAGTATAACTAAATCTCTCTCTCTCTCGGTATACGTGTGTGTGTGTGTGTGTGTGTGTGTGTGTGT